>NW_028091359.1:15358948-15652285 GCF_014824575.4 Sturnira hondurensis
AGAAGTATTCCAAGTCATGAAATCCAAAGACCTACAGCCAAGATTGCTTTATCCAGCAAAACTTTCATTTAGAATGGAAGGACAGATAAAGTGCTTCTCAGATAAGGTCAAGTTCAAGGAGTTCATCATCACCAAGCCCTTATTATATGAAATGCTAAAGGGACTTATATAAGAAAAAGAAGATGAAAAATATTAACAGTGAAAGGACAGCAAACACACAGTTATTAACAACCACACCTAAAACAAAAGCAAACCAAGAGGACAGCTAGATCAGGAGTGGAACCATAGAAATGAAGAACACATGGAGGGTTAGAAACAGGGGGTGGGAGGGGGAGAAGAGGGGAGAAGGCACAGAAAATAGCATAGATGGTAGGCAGAAAATAGATAGGGGGGAGGGCGAGAATAGTGGGGGAAATATAGAATCCAAAGAACTTGAGACACGTGGTTATAAACTAAGGGGGGGAGAATGGTGGGGGAGGGAGGGTGTGGGTGGAGGGGATTGAAGGGGGGGGAATAGAACAACTGTAATGGTATAATCAATAAAATATATTAAAAAAAAATTGAAAGCAAATAACCAAAGGCATTTAGGGTCATGCTCCTATCTGTCTAGACTTCCATCTCAAAGAAATGAAAGCAGGAATAATATATGTAGGGAGATGTTTAGAGCAGCATTGAACATACACATCATCTCACATATTCACCACCAACCCCCCCATTTTTGGTGAGAACGTTTAAGTTTTACTCTCTTAGCAAACTTCAATTATATTACACTGTTAGAAACTCCAGGTACCATGTTATACATTATCTTCATACCTCATGCATCTTACATCCTGGTGACCCTTAACAAGCTTATTACTCTGATTCCTAGTCTCCTAGGGCACTGGAGTCAATGTTAGCTCCTGCTACTGGGTTGTTCTGGCAATGAAAATGCCAAAGCAGATATTCCTAAGAGACAGACACTTCATTTGCAAATATTTTGAACATACAAATAGCCGATAGCCAGCTATCACTGCCCACCCTTGTCCTAAGACCACCCCAGAAAAGAGCAATGAGAATTAGGAGACAGGGGCTATAGTCCCACACCAGATGTACCAACATGGACAAGCTACTCAACTTCTTTGCCCTTTTCCATTTTGTGCAATGGAGGACTGACTGAAAATCCTGAAGGCACCTGCTCCCTCTAAAGCTGTGTTTCTACACTTAAAGCTCCAGCTGTTGAGAGTCTATATCACATCTGGTTGAGTGAACAAATAATGTTTAAGACCAGGTATCTTCATACTTAAAACTACGTTCCTTTCGATTCCCAGTCAGGGCACATGCCTGGGTTGCAGGCTGGTTCCCTGCAGGCCAACTTCCAGCAGGGGACGCAGGAAAGGCAACATACATTGATGTTTCTCTCCCTCTCTCCTTCCCCTCTAAAGATAAATAAATAAATAATTTTAAAAAAAGTTAAAAAAAATAAAATAAAATAAAACATTTTGTCTTAAAAAACAAAAACAAAACAACTATGTTCCTGTCCTCCTTCTTGCTTTTTCATATCCATAGCTCTGCTAATTTCACTTCAAGCAATTCTCTTGTTACACACATAGCCATTAAAAATAATCATCTTTCCTCCTAGACCTCCCATTTTTCTCTAAAGACAAATGGAACATAATTTCTTCCTGTTAGACTTCCCCCTGTAGTATATTCTATGAACCAAAATCTAACCTCAGTCAAGGCTAATAAATGTTTAGAGGGTATATTATGGTATGTCTTAAAGTGGGATTAGCCCCAGCTGGTGTAGCTCAGTGGATTGAGCACTGGCCTATGAAGCAAGGGCTTGCTGGTTCGATTCCCAGTCAGGGCATATGCATGGGTTGCAGGCCAGGTCCCCAGTAGGGGACACATGAGAGACAACCACACATTGATGTTTCTCTCCCACTCTTTCTCCTTCCCATCCCCTCTCTCTGAAAATAAATAAGTAAATAAAAAATAAATAAGTAAATAAATTTTTAAAAACTAAATAAAAATTAAACTGGGATTAGCAAAACAAAAAAACTAGTACAATTAAGTACCTAAAAGTTCTCGTTAGACTATCCAACCTCCTAGTCCTTACCTTCTAATTACACCTAGTTTTTCATTACGTACCATTTTCAAAAAAAAAAAACACCTCATTTTTATTTGCCTATTCATTTTTAGAGAGAAGGGGAGAGAGGAAGAGAGGGAGAAAAATATTGATTGTCTCTTGTACATGCCCCAACTGGGGACTGAACCCACCAACCAGGCATGTGTCCTAACTGGGAACTGAACTGATGACCTTTTGCTTTGTGGGGTGATGCCTGACCAACTGAGCCACTCTGGTCAGGACAGAATCAGCTTATTTTTATATTATTTCTTTATACATGAAATGAAGAGTGGAGATTGCTAACCTTTACCTCAGGGTTATAAAAATTAGAAATAATGCACAGGATCTGGCATGGGAGCTATTAGTACTATTCAGTATTATTTATCCCTATTCTGTTTACTAGTATTGAGTGAGAACTATTTTCTGCTCTTTTTATACAGAAAGTATGCGGTAAAGTTTAAATGTTTTTAATAAGCTGGTAAGGAACTACACTTGCAAGTTGTATTACTGAAATGTGTACTTAAGTTAGAGACCACTTCTGATTTTAAAAGGATGATGATGATGATGACAACGATGACAATGACAACAGCAGCAGCAGCAGCAGCAGCAGCAACAACGAAGGGACGTTCTAAATGTGCAGAATCTGAGACCCCCAACAGAACGCCTGCTTACCTTGTCATTGAATATCCGGAGACTGTCTAAGGTGTGCAGGTTTTGTTCCAGGAGTGCGGTGCCTGCTGAATACAAGTTGACCTCGTCAAGCTGTAGCACAGCCACAGCTACCCAAAAGAGGGCTTTGTGCAAAGGGGAGTCCTGGCCACGGAGACACATTCAGGTTAGTAACATGAAACACAGACCAGTCATGTTCAAAATGCAGTGCAGTATAAAACAAGGCATGTTATCCTCCAATTATGCGATTGTTCTTATTTTGGGGAAGGTAAGTATGTGGTAACTATTCTGTGTGTGTAACTAGACACTGTTAGCCAGGCTGAAAACCTTACTGTCCACCTCCTTTGATTTCTTCTCATACTTTGATTCCAAATACAGTCACCAAGTTTTGTTAATTTTTCTATACTAGTCTCTTTTGCATCTGCTTGTGGTTAATTATACTATTTCACGCTAACCTTCTTTACTCTAAGTATGGGTTCTTTTTGCCTCCAGTTTCTCCCTATCCCAACCCACTCCATACTACTGCCAAAACGACTCTCCTAAATCCTGCTTTTTGTCAGATTACCTGTACGCTTGAAAACCTATGGGCACATTTCCAAACTCCTTCCTGAAGAATGCTGAATGTTAGATTAGTTCCACCCGATCTTCGCAACCTGCCCAGTCACTGTTCCCCCGGTCCCCACGCCATCTCTCTGTGGCCGTGGCAGTCCCACACAGCCCCACTGCTGTGCTCCCTCCCCTACACGACATCCTCCTGGCCTCTCTGGCTTCCACTCAGACTCCACCCTTTCAACTTCCTTGTCACTCTTACCAGTATAAAAATCGCTTGCTGCTCTGAATTAAAAATATTTATTTTGGGAAATCCTTATTTAGCAGTGTGGTATATGAGAAAATACATGCACAGCCTTGGATCAGAATCATGGTTCTTTCTTTTACTAGGTATGTGCCTTTGGGCAAGTTACTTAGCCCTTCCAAACTTCACTTTTGTTTGCAAGATGAAAGTGAGACAACCATTTTATACAATTCAGGACCAAAGTGCTTGTATAACTCAGTAACAGAAATATACAAGTATTTATTTCTCTGCAATCTCTCTCAAGCCTAGCGTATTTTTGTATTCACGTCATAGAATTCTGCCATTTAGGGTTGAGAGAGAATACCGTGCCCTTTTCTAGTCTAGTTTACTCATTCGACCAATGTGGAACCATGATGGCCTGATACGTCAAACGACCTGCTTGAGATCACACAGCTGAGATGGGCTCCGACCATCCTGAACAGTGACTGTATCGTTTGAGTCCTTTCACGTATCATCTTCACTTAGAACCCAAATTCTTTTGATGATCAGGTATATTTCACTCAGCTTTACATCTCTCCACAACAATAATCATGAACTAACATACTACGTATTTTACTTACTTTGCTTACTATGTGCCCACCCCACGCTCACCCAGAGTGTAAGCTCTATGAGGACAGGGAACTTCATTGGCTTTGTTCAGTGACATTTCTCTAGCACCTCAACAGCGCTTGGCACATAGCAGATGCTCTATGAATACTTACTGCATAGAGCAATTAAGAACACAGACCTACTTCTCCTCTAGCACTAATGAGACAAAAACAAGCGTTTGAGAACATATTCTCCATACTTATTCTTCCTCTAATGTAAATATTTCAAATAACTACTCTAACTGTAGCATTTTCTTTATAACTTCTTCTCAATCTACCTATTTTCTGAACTCGCTGAAAGGAAATAAGATTTAACAGGAGTACCCAAAATAAATGCATTCATTTTCTCTCCAGGCATTACCTTATTAAGGAGTGGCTGTAATTTGGTTAGTGCTATGACTGTGGCCTCTATCAGAACTTGACTGTTGTAAGTATCAGGTCCTTTTAAGCAACTCTCAAGTGCCTTTTAGGGGAAAAAAATTATTTTACTTTCATTGCAATAAAACATTAACTCCAAAACATTCTCAGTATCAGTTCAAGAACAATTTCTTAATAAATAAATGACAGAAGTATTTCCAACTATGTAGTGATCTAGGTATCTAGCTCAATGCACATTTTAGTTTTATTATTTTTTTAGTATTTTTATACTATATTCTAATATAATAAGTCAGGCATTATTATAGTTATTACCAATTAGATAATTTTATGTAACACTAGTTTTACCACATTGTCTTTGAAAACTGATAAAATAGTAAGAGTACTTTCTTAGCAAAAGAGATAATACTTATTTCTTTTTAAGACATCTTTTTTGGAGAAGGGTTCTCCACTTCAAAGAATTACAATGAAGAAAAGAATCAAAACTCATTGTTTTAAGGTTCAATAATCAACATACAACACATACTGTTAAGTTCCAATTTAGTGTCCTTTAGAAAAATCCAAGGTTTGCTTTACAGCTGGAGAACCACAGATACTGAGGAAGAGAGAGAAGGGAGAGGTACCTTGCTGAGAATACGGATAATCTGCTTTATCTGCCCATGAGACACTCGTTTGCTAATGCAGCCAAAGACAACAAGAGCTCTTGGTTGAAGGGATGGATTATACTGAAACGCAAATCTGCAATTAAAGATCCAAAGAGCTTATAAAAACTTTTGTTTGTATATAAGTAATTAAAAATATTGATCATGCAGTATTATCTATCTTTTCAACAATACACACAGGTTTAAACTTACATTAACTTGGGTCATACCTTTGCGCTAGTTCTGTCCACTGGTCCAGCCACTTGCATGTCGGAATATCTCTCATACATGCCTAAAAATAAAGGATACTCTGCATATATTTATGTACATAAATATTTTATAGACACATTAATTTTTTAATATATTTTCTTGATTATGCCGTTATAGTTTTCCCATTCCCCACCTTTATTCTCCTCCGCCCTGCATACGCCCTCCCACTGCATCCCCCGCTTTCGTTCATGCCCATGGGTTGCACATGTAAGTTCTTTGGCTTCTACATTTCCTACACTATTCTTAACCTGCCCCTGTCTATATTGTACCTACCATTTATGCTACTTATTCTCTGCACCTTTTCCCCCGCTTTTACCCTCCCACTGATAACCCTCCCTGTGATCTCCATTTTTGTGACTCTGTTCCTGTTCTAGTTGTTTGCTTAGTTTGTTTTTGTTTCTTTTTTAGGTTCAGTTGTTAATAGCACTGAGTTTGTTGTAGTTTTGCCGTTCACATTTTTTATCTTCTTTTTCTTAGTCCCTTTTAACATTTCATATAATAAGGGCTTGGTGATGATGAACTCCTTTAACTTGACCTCATCTTGGAAGCACTTTATCTGTCCTTCCATTCTAAATGATAGCCTTGCTGGACACAGCAATCTTGGATGGCGGTCCTTGCCTTTCATGACTCGGAATACCTCTTTTTAGCCCCTTCCTGCCTACAAGGTTTCTTCTGAGAAATCAGCTGACAGTCTGATGGAAACTCCTTTGTAGGTAACTCTCCTTTTCTCTTACTGCTTTTAAGATTCCTTCTGCCCTGGCTGGTGTAGCTCAGTGGATTGAGCACAGGCTGTGAACCAAAGGGTCACCAGTTCGATTCCCAGTCACGGTACATGCCTGGGTTGTGGGCCAGGTCCCCAGTATGGGGCACGTGAGGCAGCCACATATTGATATTTCTCTCCTTCTCTTTAATCTTGGGTAATGTAATTATGATGTGCCTCGGTGTGTTCTTCCTTGGGTCCAAATTCTTTGGGACTCTGAGCTTCCTGGGCTTCCTGAAAGTCTATATCCTTTGCCAGATTAGGGGAGTTCTCCTTCATTATTTTTTCAAATAAGTTTTCCATTTCTCGTTCTTCCTCTTCCCCTTCTGGTACCCCTATAATTCAGATGTTAGAATGTTTAAACATATCCTGGAGGTTCCTGAGCCTCTCCTCATTTTGTTGAGTTCTTGTTTCCTCATTCTGTTTTGGTTCAATGTTTCTTTCTTCCTTCTGCTCCAAACCATTGATTTGAGTTCAGTGAGGGTTTCCTTCCCCTCACTGCTGGTTCCCTATAGATTTTTCTTTAGTTCACATAATGTAATCTTCATTGCTGCCTGGGTCTTTTTTATGCTGTTGAAGTACCCAGTGAATTCCTGGAGCATCCTGATCACCAGTGCTTTGAACTATGCATCTGACAGGCTGGCTACCTGTTTGTCACCTAGTTGTATTTTTCCTGGAGCTTTGATCTATTCTTTCATTTGAGCCTTTTTTTTTTTTTGGTCTGGGCACACCCATTACATAGTAAGAGGTGTAGTCTTAGGTGTTCATCGGGGTGGGGCAACCCACGTGATACGCTGTGATACTGTATGAGGGGAGGGGGGTCCGAGAGGGAACAGTGCCACTTGCTCAGCTCTCTGTGGGTTTTCAGTCACTCTCCCTGCAATCAAACTGGGCCCTTCTGGTGCCGATTCTCAGGTGGGTGGGCCTGTGTACTTTCTAGGACCGTGTCGGTCTCCCCAACAGACTCCTGTGAAGCTGCGAGTTTCTCCTGCTGCCACCTCAACCTCCACAGGTGTCCTAAATCAGAGGTTTGAGGCTTTATTTCCCCGCACTGGGGCCCTGAGTTGTGCAGTCTGTCTCACTCCCCCGTTGTTCCTCCTGGTTTATCTGCACGAGAATGTGGAACTGCTGGTCTGCCAGCTGTTGCCCTGCCATGAATCCTCTCTGCCCGGCTGCCCATCTCTGCCCCTTCTACCGGCGTGGACAAATGGTTCTTCTTTAACTCCTTGGTTGTCAGACTTCTGTACAGTTTGATTTTCTGGCAGTTCTGGTTTTTTTTTGTTTTTAAATTGTTGTTGTCCTTTTTCTTGTTGTGTGAAGAGGCACAGTGTGTCTACCTACACCTCCATCTTGGCCAGAAGTCTCCAGAAATATTTAAGTAATATTTACTATTATAATGTTATTAAATAAATAACATGTTTTATCAATAAACATGTTCCATGGAAGTGTTTTTATTTAAGCATTAAGTGCAGAACTGAATAAAGCAACTTTTCTTCTAGATAGTACTAGTGGATTTAAAAAATGCCCTAGCTTCTTAGTTCCTTATCTCTTTGGCTTACGTACCTCCATGATCTCCAGCAAAGCCTCTGTGACTGTTTCCAAGGATGTCAAAGCAAAAGTCTCCCTCTCATAGGAGCCGGGAGAGAATGACCTGTCCCGGTAACTGGAGCGGAAGGCAATGACAGCAGCTGACTTGACTTTACTGATGCCAAACAGCAAGTAAAATTTGGGTAATGAGAACTCTGTCAAACTGAGTCTCAAAACCTGCTTGGTCTCTTCTGTAAAAGGAAAAAAAAAGACTTTAAAGATATAAATTAAAAAAAATTTAAAGTGTCGTATTTCATTTTAAATTTAGAAAATTTGAGTATCATGTCAAAACTACATAACCACGCTCCTCCTGGCTGGTGTAGCTCAGTGGATTGAGTGTGGGCCTGCGAACCACACGATAGCGGTTCGATTCCCAGTCAGGGCACATGCCTGGGTTGCAGGCCAGTTCCCAGCAGGGGACTCATGAGAGGCAACCATACATTGCTTTTCTCTCCTTCTCTCCTTCCCTTCCCCTCCAAAGATAAATAAAATCTTAAAAAAAAAAAACACTACATAACCACGCTCCTTAAACCAGTCCTCTAGATACGTTATCCTAATGCTCACCACTTTAGTGCCACTTAATCTACAGACTCACACTGGCAATGCAACACTGTCAACTGGTGCTGAGACTTCGGCTTATGCGGCAACTACAAGAGTCTACATGCCAAATAAGCATAGAAAGTCTCTGCTATAGCTTGAAATGGCACGAAGTAATTTATTATCTTTGAATTAGCACTTTAGTGTTAGGGCACCACAATAAACAATAAGCTAATCTCTGTCAATCAGATGATGTAAACTGGAGACAGGAGCTGGCGAACCACAAATTGTCCACAGTCCTGGAACTTACCACTAAAATGAAGCTGTGAACAAGTACACAGAGAGTGAATGATATTAATGACCAATCCATGTGTGGAAGCTCTAAGGGAGAGTGGCCCTGTGGCCACTAAGAAGGTGACTACGTGGAAGAGGTAGGGGAGATGAGCCGCTACATCCAGGGAGTTGTTGAAGGACAGCATCAGCATGTAGCGCGCGAGAATAGCGATATCGTCCCACATAAGATGTTGTTCTAAAGTAGGGGTTGGAGATAAGCATGTCTTGTCAATTATTTTGCACATCCTTCCAATAACCTGTAAGGAAGCAGAATTTTAAAAACATGGGGGCTAAAAAAGTTTTATCATTAAACACTTTCAGTTTAACTAGTTACAAACAGAAAGCTTTCTGATAACACAAACAGATACATCATGCTGCGTAGTCCAGAAGGCAAAGGAAAAGGGATTACCTTGCTTGAAACCAATTTCACGTTTCCGGAAGCCAGGGCTACAGCAGTATCTGCCATCACCTCGGCCTTTATTGATCCCAAGCCGCCTGTTGCACTGGTTTTGATGAAACTGTCTAGAACAACGTCAAGGAGATCTGTAATCTGGTGGAAGAGAAAAAAACAACCTTTCAGCCACTCTAGCAGCTTATTTTTACTTTAAAAACACTTCAAGGAGCAGCCCAACATGATAATACCAGAGGCCTCTGAAATATTAGGTTTTATTCAGAGACCTGTCAGTAAATAAAACATGAAAAGGACAGGATGACAAAGATGAAGACATTCCTTCAGAGATTCAGAAACTGAAATTCAAAAATTTTAAATCTCTATATTCATTTTATTTATTTGCAAAGCATCTCTGTTCTCTTCTAAGAAAACATATGATCGATATAACTATTTTAAAATATAGAAAATGACATCCATACTGAGATGTTTCATAGAGCTTTAAAAAGGGCTCCAAGGTACTTCAAATTATCTGGAGGATTTGCAGCACCGTTTGGGTAAGAGTATTGGTTCCTTAAGTGACTACTTTGAAGAAATTATATTTATAATTCTTGACAGATAAAAAGAAAATGTGCATGCTGTATTTTAGTATTGTTGTTTTTATACTAGAACTATAAATGAAAGCAGGTGCCCCTAATAACAGCATCAAGAAACATTTACAGGCCCTGGCTGGTGTAGCTCAGTGGATTGAGCACGGGCCTGTGAACCACACAATTGCGGTTCGATTCCCAGTCAGGGCACATGCCTGGGTTGCAGGCCAGTTGCCTGCAGGCCAACTCCCAGCAGGGGATGCACAAAAGGCAACCATACACTGATGTTTCTCTCCCTCTCTCCTTCCTCTCTAAAGATAAATAAATAAATAAAATATTTAAAAAACAAACAACTTATAAAAAAAAAAAGAAACATTTACGGATACCCATGGTGCGTAAGCTACCAGAGCACATTATAAAGCACTATTTAGCAGAAGCGACGTCAGATTTCTACAGTCAAATTCTATCTAATTAATTATGCCATGGAAAAGAGTGCTACAATAACTAGTTTTCTTTGGCTCTGAGATATGCACTAGACATTTACAATTTTGAACCAAATCAAGAATTAGGTGGGTGTCTGTATGCTTTTTTAATAGAGGGACTGTCTTTTCTACAGCTGTATCTCTAGTGCCTAGCACACAGATTTGCATAAAGTGGGTACCAAATACCTGCACAAAGGAGGGACTAGGTAAACATTTAAGCAAACTCAATACCTGCCCAAGGCTCCCCCATATTTTTGCTTGGATAGATGGGTACATCTGCTTCTCATTTATGGTCATTGTTATCAGCTTATCCAGAATAGCAGTAACTCTCTGTCGTTTGGCATCATCGTTGTGCTTACAAAAACGGACTAGATTTGACAGCCATGGAGTCATGTATTCTAAACAAAGGTGTTTCAATTCAATACCTGGGGGAAAACATGCTATTAGCATAAACGGTCAATAAAAATTCCATTAAAATTTATTTTAAATAGTATTATTTTAATTATTTCAAATTATTTTAAAATAAAGGATTGGGAGAGAAGAAGGTAAAAGGTGAAGACCATTACCTAGAATCAGGCTTAAGGAAAACATATTTGGCAAATATATTACTAAAGATGGAGGTGAAGAAAGAGAGCAAGCCTTGAACAAAATTTTTAAAGCCAGTAAGCCAATTTTAAAAAGTTTTATCTCGTTTTTCACTTTTAACTATTTCTCTTCTAGCAAAAAAATACTTAAGTTTTATTCCAATTGTAAAAGAAATATGTAGTAATCCTGGAAAGTTTGGTAAAAAGAAAGCATCGCTGCAAAAATGAAACGATTGTTACTATATTGGTGTATCATCTCCACTCTCCTCAGGCTTTCCAATCTATGTCAAGTTCATGTACATTTGTGTGTGTGTGTGTGTGTGTGTACACATATAACCCACTCCAATTCCACAAAAATTAGGGTTGGGCTACATATGCAATATGTTCTGAGTATTTTTTCATTAAACATTACACTGAGATTTAAAATTCTACAAAAAATATTTTTAATTTTTTATTTTGAAATAACTCAGTCTTATGAAAAGACATAAAAATAATACAGAAATTCCTTTGTAGGCTTTACCTCAGATCCCCCAATCTATTGCTGCAACACACATATACAACACAAACTGAACCGCTTTCAGTGTGCACACTTCAGTGGCATCAAGTACACTGCTGTACAGCCATCACCACACCACCCCTCATCTCCAGAACTTTTATCATCTTCCCCAACTGAAATTCCGTTCTAAAAACATGTTTTATGGCTTCACATTATTCCATCACATGGAAATCCAATGATATAATCAGTTCTTTATTGTTTGACTTTCAGGTGTTCTAATTTTTCACTAGTATAATGTCATGTGAATTTCAAAAGTAGACAGAATAAGCCAATGGCAATAGAGGTCAGAATACTGGTTCTGCTTGGGGGCAGGGTGGTACTGAGAGGAGCCTTTTAGATGCTACAAATGTTCTGTAGCTTGATCTGGGAGATGGTTTTGTGATGTAGTCACAAATGAAAATTCATCAAGCTGTTCACTTAAGACACTCAAGATCTGGACACTTTACTGATAAGACATACTTGATTTAAAAAATCTAAATAAATATAATGCTATGATAAAAACCTGAACGTTAATTCCTTAGAATAAATTCTACAAAGCACAATGATGACATTAAAAGGACCTTCAGGATTCTGACATACGTGTCCAAGCTGCTGTCTAGGAAAACTGCCTGTTCGCAGCACCGCAGACTCAGCACTGATGGCTTTCAAAAACTCTGCCAGTCTGATAGCTGAAAGTTGTCTTTCTATTTTTTCAGTTTATATTTCTTTAATTTTATTAGTGAACTTAATATATAAATATCCTTTTTAGTATGATCTGCATGTTTGTTGATCCATTTTTCTTATTAATCAATAGGAACTCTTCATGATTAATATCTTAATTTTTTTCATATTTACTATAATCATATTTCCTAGTTTTTAAATTTATCTCACTTTTATTTTTTGAAGTAGATATGTTTTTAAGTTTTATGTAGCAAACCTGCTCACTGTTTCCATCTATCATTCTTTTGCTTCATAAATTCTTACCCAGAAAGCAATTAAATCTTCTTTTTTAATGGTTCCAGGTTTTGTATTCAACTCCTATATATGGTTAGGACACATTTTGATATCTTATGGTTTGTGGTAAAGACGAAGACCCAACTTAATTCACTTCCCAACGTCACTTCTTAAATGATTTCATCTCTCCCCCATTCAACTGGCACTTCTCTGTCAACCTGTCTCCTGAGCTGATCTGATTGCTGACTCTTTAATAGCTCTGCTTTAATTCCTGTACCCTCATAATATATTCAAATATCTGTAATAGCCAGTCCCTCTCAGTTTTCTTTCCTTTCAGTATTTTCTTAGCTATTCTTGTGATTACTTTCAAGTCAAATTTGTAATCATTTAAAATTCTACCTCATTCTTAATCCTCAAATCTCATAGAATTCTGACTGGATTGAATTAAATTTGTAATAATCTGGAAAGAATTATTCATTCAGGAGTACAGTATTCCTGCTCACTCAAATCTCTCTGTATATTAATATTTCTCAATTAAGCTTTATGCTTTTCTTGTTTTGTCAGTCTTACGCCTTTTTTAGGGTTATATTCCTACATTCATTATTATGTAAAATATATAGTGACTGGATCTGGATGAATTGTCAAAGCTTTCAATTATCTAATACAGAAAAACCAAGAAAAATACAGAAAAACAGGTTTTATATACTATGGAGAGAGGAAGGGAAGATGATGTCGACATTTGCACTTCCATAGGGTACGGAGACAGACAGACGCAGGGGGCAAATGCTAATTTCACAAGACTGACTAAACAGAGCCCAGGCAGGAGGTGACACTGGACCCCGTGTTATGTGCCACTGCATTCTCTGGGCACTGTCCGGGAACAACACAATCACAGTTCAAAGTTAATCTGAAGAGAGGAGAAAACACTTCCCTAAAATCAAGGACACAATGTGGATACTTGACTCATTCAGAATAATCTGCTAAGAGAAATGCTGAAGCTAATTAAACTGAAACATGGTGAGAAAAATACTTTGTGAGTGGTCCAGAGACATATATGGCATCAAAACCTTGCCATCTTGCTTTTATTGCCAGAATTTTAGATTTCTCAATATGGTATAAGCCAGAGTTCCTTCAGTTACACAGTACCACAGATGAAAAATTAAAAGAAGTAAAGAAGTAAAAATATAATCAATTAGAGATTTCACTGGTAAATTCTGAAATGAAAGAGTTTTCTTTGAATTTCTTTAGAGTCACAGTTAACATATTAAAGGAAATTATCATTACTTACTAGATTTGCTAAATCCAGAAATACACTCTTCCAAAAATTCTAAGGTGAGGTGTGGCTCATTGGCAGCCAGTGTCTTACTAATTGAGACGATAAAGAGGGTATTGTTGGCAGGGATACACAAACCTGATGTCTCTAGTAACTGGCCCTCAATTTTTAAATTAAATGTACAAGTTAAGGCACACAGAAGATTATAGGCAGCTGACCTAGGAGAAAACACAAATGAGGTTGTTTTAAGACTTATTTTTTCTTATATTTAAAAAAATTAATAGCATACAAGTTATGACTCTTACAAAGCATAATCAACTATTTTTAAATTTTACGATCAATTAGAGTTGTTATGATTCTATGGTAAAGCCAAAATACCCTTTGATTACTTAAAGATTTTTTTTTAAGGATGAGTTGTGACATACTCAGAAGAGCACTTTGAGGCTCCTAAGACAGGTGAGTAGAAGGCCTTGCCTTCCTAAGAGACATTTCATTAGGAAGGTGGATCAACAGAAAGAAAGTAAAGGCGTATTACATATTCAATGAAGCTGAAACTCAAGTTGTCGTTCCTCCACTCACTAGACCCAATTATAATGGGGATCCTAAGAAGAGAAATGAGGTGGCACCTTATCAACCTAAATGTTAAAATCTTTAATCAGCATCTACAGAATTTCTTCTTGGGTATCCTGTAAGTTATACTACAAACTGGTGGTGAAAAAAATTATAAACATAATTAAGTTCCCTTCTATTCTTTCCATGAACTTCTTCCATCTAAGAACTAAAAATAAAACAAAACCCTTAATATATACATATTTAGATTCCATTAGAACCAAAAATTCCCTTATAAATGTCTGAAAAATATATTTAAACAATTTGAAGATAGCTCAAAAACTCATATTCCATTTTTAAATTTTTAATTTTCTCCCCTATACAACAAAAGAAATGGTTTGACTACTCAGCAAATTTCAGGTTCTCCTTATCTCTGAACTTTCATCATGCAACTATATTTATGCAACAGACACACAGGGAGGAAAGTCTACCTAAGGCTTCTCTCAGTCACAACACACTCTGGCAAAAAGCAGGAGCTGCCAGCTTGCTTTATCTCACAAGAGAAGAATACAGGTTTATCAAGCTAATAATTTTTAGAAGACTGGTAGCATTCATCGATGAGTAACTTTGAATTAGAAATTAAGGACATATGTATAGCTCCATTTTCCTAAGATGAGAATATTAACACTGTCATTTCTAAGTTTATGTATCTCTCACTAATCCCCAGCAATTCTGAGTTAACGATATTTTGACATTGACTTTGACTCTGTATTATTTCAACAGCTGTAAGGAACTGGAGTCCCTCAACTTGGGGAAAGGTGTCAGATTCCTCTAAAACAATAAAAGTAAAGAATACAAAAAATTTTGTGTATAATTTCTGAGAGTTCACGAATCCCATGAGACCCATCCAGGTAAAGAAATCACAACTTCTGGACAAGATGGAGGTGTCGGTGGAAACACTGTACCTCCTCGCACAACCAAATTTAAGAACAACAAAGATTTAGAAACAAAACACAACCAAAACAGACAGGAAATTGAACTGTACTGAAGTCCAACAACAACAAACCATTCATCCAGACTGGTAAGAGGGGCGGAGTCAGTGGCTGGCAGAGAAGGGTCCCGGCAGGAAGAGACAGTGATTAGCAACCCGGGTGGGTGCCAGACAAAGGAGCAAACCCAGTAAGGCTCTCAAGGTGGCTGGCTGACCACAGACACACATTCACACATAGATAAACCAGGCAAAAAAAAAAAAAAAAAAAAATGGGCAGTGAGACAGACCGGGCTACCCAGGGCCCTAAGCAACAGGAATAAAAGCCTAAAAGCAACAATTGGAAAAACTTTCAGGGGTTGAGGTGCCGGGAGAGGCTCCCAGCCCCACAGGAGAGTTTTTTGGAGAGACCCACAGGGTCCTGGACCGTACACAAGCCTATACACCCGGGAACCAGCACCAGAAGGGTCCAGTTTGCTTGTGGGAAGTGGCAGAGGGGACTGAAATATGAGAGAGAGCCCAACAAACGCCATTGCTCCCTCTCTGATCCTGCCCCCAGTCACAATCCAGTGACTGGGTAGACCTGCCCTGGTGAACACATAAACCTCTGCTCCTCATACATAAAAAGTGCAAACAGACCAAAACATTATGGTTCAAGCTGAAGAACAGCTCAAAGCCCCAGAGCCAATACTTCTAAGTGACCAAGAGATAGCCAACTTATCAGATGCACAGTTCAAAATACTGGTGATCGATGCTCACAGAATTGGTTGATTTTTGTCGCAAATTAGATGAACAAATGAAGGCTACACTAAGTGAAATGAAGGGAAATGCACAGGGAACCAACAGTGATGGGAAGGAAACTGGGACTCAAATCAATGGAGTGGATCAGAACGAAGATAAAAATGACCAAACAGAAAAAAATGAAGAAACAAGAATTCAAAAAAATGAGGAGAGGCTTAGGAACCTCCAGGACATCTTTAAACATTCCAACATCCAAATTATAGGGGTACCAGAAAGGGAAGAGGAACCGCAACAAGTGGAAAACTTATTTGAACAAATAATAAAGGAGAACTTCCCCAATTTGGCAAAGGAAATAGACTTCCAGGAAGTCCAAGAAGCTCAGAGAGTCCCAAAGAAGGTGGACCCAAGGACCAACACACCAAGGCACATCATAATTACATTAGCCAAGATTAAAATGAAGGAGAGTATCCCAGAAACAGCAAGAGATAAGGGGACAGTCACCTACAAAGGAGTGCCCATCAGACTGTCAGTGGATTTCTCAAAAGAGACCTTACAAGCCAGAAGGGGCTGGAAAGAAGTATTCCAAGTCAAGAAATCCAAAGACCTACATCTAAGATTGCTCTATCCTGCAAAGCTTTCATTTAGAATGGAAGGGCAGATAAAGTGCTTCTCAGATAAGGTCAATTTCAAGGAGTTCATCATCACCAAGCCCTTATTACATGAAATGTTAAAGGGACTTATCTAAGAAAAAGAAGATAAAAAATACAAACAGTGAAAGGACAGCAAACTCACAGTTATTAACAACCACGCCTAAAACAAAAGCAAACTAAGAAGACAGCTAGATCAGGAGCAGAACCATAGAAATGGAGATCACATGGAGGGTTAGCAACAGGGGAGTGGGAGGAGGAAGGAGGGGGAGAAGGTACATAAAATAAGTAGCATAGACGGTAGGTAGAAAATAGGGGGAGGGCAAGAGTAGTGTGGGAAATGTAGAAGCTAAAGAACTTATGACGCATGGACACGAACTAAAGGGGCAAATGGGGGGGTGTGCAGGGTGGAGGGGAATGAAGGGGGGAAATGGGACAACTGTAATAGCATAATCAATACAAATACTGTTTATTTTTCCTGTTATGGCCTAACTTCACTAGTTCAAGATACACTAATGCTAATACTAAAAAAGAGAAATCCTGATTTTTTTCCTTTTAAATAAAGGAGATCTGTAATTCTAAAAGGCCCACTTATAAAACCCGGACTATGTTATATCCTAGGGAAGGTTTTTCTGAAGCTAAGAATTTATATCTGTAAAAATCTTAATAGTCTCAAGGCACTTGGGAGAAAAAAAATGATTCTAACATGAAATGAAGAAGGGCAAAAGCAGGAAAGAGTACAAAGACACATGGGAGTGGCGGGTAGGGAACTTGGGGTACTAACATTTACTAAGCAAAAACTATGTGCTAAGTGCTCTACTACAACACACACTACTTACTGAATACCTGTAAATCTGTGGAGACAGCACCGTCACCTTTACTTTAGAAATGAGGAAACCTGAGCTCAGAACTTCGGGACTCTACCTGAAGCCACACAGAGCAGACCTGGACCTAACCCAGATCTACTGGCTCCACAGACCATGCCCCTCTCCGATTTCTGCTCAGATTATTAGGCCTAAACAGAACCAATGATCTCTGCTCAGATGACAGCTATATTTATCTTAAGACTTTTTCCCAGAATTTTCTTAAAGTCTCATAGATGGGAAGTATGCAATAATATTATTGAGTTATTGAACACTAAGCCTTCCCCTGTAAAACAATGATAATCTAATTTAACTGTGAGGAAGCTTAACAGTGATATACTCTTGAACAGGGGAAAACTTAGAGGACTCAGAGAAGGAGAAACTCAATTTAAGAGTAGACTTTAAAAAAAAAAGGTATTTTGGAAAAAAACCTCAAAAACTGCTATGCTGTCTGTTTCAGATGAAAGTTTCCTGGACAAACAACACATTGGTTTAGTGTGACTCATCCTATTTTGAATTCTATAGTCCATGTGAATACCCCACAACTTGATGAGGTCACACTGGTTAACCAACATAACATACCTTCCAATTTACAGTATTGGGGTAGACAGGCTGCTTTAAAAGCTTATTAAATGGTCTCATTTTAAAAGCCACAAACCCTGCATAAAGTTGAAGTGAATTTTTAAAAAAACTTACCGTAAACTTGGATCTGAACTGCCTAAATTGAGTAATGCGATATTGAGCAGTGTCCCAGGGACATCTTTTGGCCGAATCTTGGTATGCTGGGGGATGGAATCAGGCTGCGACAGCTCCCAGCGAGTCCGGATGTGAATGATAGACTGGACAATGGCATCGCACTCCTGGTGCATGAAGGTGAGTGGTGTGCCCTGGTTTGCGATGGTTAAGGTGAACTGGTTCTCATCCACCAGGCAGATTTCTTCAATTTCCGAAGCATAATAGATATCATTCAGAAAGACTGACTGGCCCAGGACTTTTGTTCGCTCTGCTGAGGTTACCTGAACAGCAGTAGAACCAACCTGGACAGTGATGGTGAGAGGGTGGGATGAAGAAGAATTAAATTCCATTATGTTGAATTGTAACAGGTGCCAAAACCAACTGACCAAGCAACCAACTGAAATACTGTTTGCCTTTTAAGGGAGGGTTATTATGATTATATATTCAAATGGGTTCAATAATTACTGTGATTAATGCTCTCAAAAGACTGAAAACATCACAAAAAATTAATTTTGTTTTTTAAAAAAGCCCAGAATCCTTCAGACAAATACTGATTTTATCCTGAAGATATATGTTGCTCACTGCAAAAATCATGTAAAAATCAGAATTCTCACTAGATACTTTCCACTTTGCACACAGCCCTGCCATCTGACCGCTATGTGGCAAACTGCCCTCTGTTTGCTACACTCTTCTGCCTCCAACCCAAGCTAGAATATAATTAAGTGTATACATCTCATATGACCCATAGGACCTCCATGAGAATAGAAAGCTTAATTTTTCTCCCTCTGGACTTACTTTACATTTGATACACTACCACGGGGACACTTAGGAAGGCCAGTCAACAGTCTGGTTAGTCAAGGAAGGCAATGAGCCTACCACAGAGTAAAACTTACTTTAATAGAAACCTTGGTGTCTTTGTGAGCTAGTCTGAGAGCATTGTGGAACACCTTCAGGTCCTCTTCTAAAGCCAGGGTGGCAGCGGGTAGTTTCTGTTGTTCGTGTTCTATGTGCTCAGCCAGTTTCCCAGGGCAGTCTATGAAAACGAGCCTTTTGCTGCCTTTGAGGCCAGTCAGCAGCCGCTCGTGATACTTGGTATACTCCCTGACCCAGGAGTTACAGTTATAGATGTAAACTGCAGAGACATTGTCATAAGCAAAGCCAGGAAAAACAACAAACCACTTAGAGAGGAAGTCCGTTTTAAAGCGATTGCTAGGCCCAGTATGGGTAAGGTCCACTACAATTTCATATGGCTTTGCATAATATGGCTTTAAAGTCAGCAAGACGTGATATATTAGCAAATCACCGTTGATCTGACCAGTTTTGAACCTAAGGAAGATGACAAAAGAAAAAGGAACAGTTTGTCAACAGAGTTCTGAATAGATATACAGATCCTACTAATCTATTTTATTTCTCTATGTTCCAATTAGTTGTCTAGAGAAAACTATCAATAACACAAAACAATTATACAAAGTCTGGATCCTTTTTTTGTAATTGGTTGTTCTTTAGACATTGAGAAGTAAAACAGAGGAGATGAATCTTCAATTCAAAAACTCTGAGCAGCCCTGGCTGGTGTAGTTCAGTGGATTGAGCTCAGGCCTGCAAACCGAACAACCACGGTTCAATTCCCAGTCAGGGCACATGCCTGGGTTGCAGGCCAGTTCCCAGCAGGGGACACACAAGAGGAAACCATACATTGATATTTCTCTCCCTCTCTCCCCTCTAAAGATAAATGAATTAAAAATCTTAAAAATGTGGAGGCGACTTTCCTCATAAGTTCCCCCAGCTGCCACGGATGAGAGTAAACATGACTGAGAAATGATCTGCTTGGGGAGGAGAGGTGGCCAGTTTCCTAGAGGAAAAAGGCTGTGAGCAGTGGCCAGTTTCTCAGGGGGAAAAGGCGTTGAGCCCCTTCCTCCAAGGGCTTTTATTAGGTTGTAATACACAGGAATACAGGGCTGCAAGGATCAAACAGTAGATAACATTTCAAAGAAATCTGAGGGCTTAGTCTGAGTCAGAGTCTGTCAGGAAAAGAGTTTTAGAGTTTCCTGCTTGAACCCTTAACACATGAATAAAAGCACTCTTAGCAGAGCAGATTTCACAGGTTTATCAGGAATTTTTTGTGATACCAGATTTTTCCCCAGGACATGCCTAGGAAGGCAAGGAACTGCACCCCTCCCAACAGGTATTCAGGCTTAAGGGGATTAGAGCCAGGAAGCGCTTCTCCCAGAGAACATGGGGACTCGGGCTTTGTCAAAGCCAGGGGGGCGAGAGTCCATTGCTCTTTGTTGCAGCCTCTGAGTCCATCCATGATGGCCTCCCAAGTGATTGTGTTTGGCCTAGGTTGCTCCTCCACTGAGGGGTCTTACCCGCCAATGACTTCCGACCGTGCTTTGGGGGCAGGGAGGAAACTGAGGCAGCATTTGCTACCAGAGACAAGCTTTGTCTCCTGCGGCTTGCATTCTAAAGGTCACTGACTCATCCTTAGCCACAGGGGGTAGAGTTACAATTCCTGAAACCAGGCAGAGCTTGCTGTCCACAACATTAAAAAATATTCAAAATGCTGAGCAATGACAGTAACAACAAACTTGTCTATCACAGGAGGACAGCAGTGGACATTGGTTAGTGGCCTCCATGTCTACCACACTTCTCAGGTAAACTGTTTGGTTGGGAATGACCCACTTGGAGCTAAATGGCTTTAGTGAATCCATTTACTCTACCTTGACCAGAGACAATGGTTCAGTAACGATCTCATGACTCAAATTAGGACAACCAGAGCCAAAGAGGCCCCATTCAGACATGGCAATGCAAGCTGCTAGGAATTGTACTGCATGTACTTTCCTGATGCTTATAAGCAAGAGAACACAGAGCCATGACAGTTGTTAGCTCTTACCTTGCGATATGAAGGGAAGTGTGCCTAAAAACCGAAGGTACTGAGTGAAAAAATAAAGAAACGGACCCTGGCCATTTCATCATCTGAGTCCTAGATAAAGCCTCTCCTGGGATCAAATTTATTCCTGGACTATGCAAGTGTATGAGCCAATCAGTTCCATTTTTTGATTAAGGCAGCCATATTAGGGAGTATGTTGTTTACGCTAAAAATAATGCAAAGCGATGTGAGCAGCCGAGGTAAGGACCCACAGAAAGCCCTGAAAAACACAGCACTAGAATTTCAGTCAAACAACCTACGTGAACTTGGGCCCAAAGTTCTTTAGTTGAGCGCTGTGGTAGTACAGCTACCACCTAGGCTGAGTTGTTAGTTTTGTTGGGAGGAAATAAGATAAAAATATACATGTGAAATGATTTTAAAATAAAAGGAAACTATTTCAAGATCAAAGAAAAGATATAAGGTGGGATATAATCACTTATCAAAGGGACTGCAGGGGAGAAACCCTCCTGTTAAGTTCAGGAGGGGGAGACAGCAGCACAAACTGGGCGGGCAGTCCGTGAATGCTACTTGGAGGAACAGCTGAAGTGGGTTGGAGGGACTTCGAACTCAACAAGAGGGACTGGTGGGCCTCATGGAGAGAGGTAAAGAGGAAAAGAAATAGGTAATTAGGTGTGTTGAGGCAACAGTCAGCTAGTTTAGTGAGAATGGAGGATTCACACAGACAAGTTTTAACAGATAAAGCTGCAAAAATACATAACAGCTAAATTGTGAAGGGACCACAACTGTTCAACTAAGGAGCTCAGGACCCCTCCGAGCATGCTCTGTACAGCACCAGCATGAGAACTGGTGTGGTGCTTGACCAAACTGCAGTTCCCAGGTCCAGTCCAGGCCCACTAGTGCATATAAACAGTATGGACAGTGGGGCCCAGCAATTTTCACTATTTAATTTTAATTTTAATTTTTTAAAATATTTTATTTATTTATCTTTAGGGCAGATAGAGGGGAATGCTTTAGAGGGGAAGGGAAGGAGAGAGGAAGAGAAACACCAATGTATGGTTGCCTCTTGTGGGTCCCCTGCTGGGAACTGGCCTGCAACCCAGGCATGTGCCCTGACTGGGAATCGAACCGCGATCCTCTGGTTCACAGGCCCGCGCTCAATCCACTGAACTACACCCAGCAAGGGCAATTTTCACTATTTTAAAACAACTCTCATCTAATATTTATGTGCATGAGCATTTCTGAATCGCTGCTATAAGAGTCAAGGAGCTGGTATTAAGGAGTTACTCAACTACTTTCTTGAGAGAAAGGGGTGGTATGATCAAAGGAAGTAATATATACAAGATATACACAGGGGTCATAACTAGTAAAAAGGTATGGCAGTAGCTTAGGTATGGCCTCGCAAGGATCTAAAATACAGCCACGCACCACATAAAGACGTGGGGGTATGTCCTGAGAAACTCTCTGTTAGACAACTTCATCTCTGCAAACATTGGAGGGCACTGTCGAAAAGCTAGATGGAGGAGCCCAATACTGTAACTGTGTAAGCTATACTTTTGTATGACTGGCAGTGCCATAAGTTTATTTATAGGCATCACGACAAATGTGTGAGTTGTGTGTTGTGCTATTGTGTCACCATGGTTACTAGGTGACAGAAATGTATCAGCTCCATTATATAATCTTATGAGATCACCATCATATATGTAGTCTGTCATGTGGCACAAGACTGTACTAAGAAACTGATCCAAGGATATAAAGAAAGGATCAACATTATCTTAGGTCTGGTCAGGGCTATAAGAAAGAACTTGAATTAAAAGAACTTGCTGTACATCAAGCCTCTGAGATCACACAGAACGCTGTTATCACAAACAAAAAGAAAGAGATCATGAGGGACCACCACTTTTGAGAGAAAAATGAGATCCATTTTAGATTCACTGATGATGGTGATGAAAGGACATTCAAAGGGTAGAGGAGGGGAGGGAGGGGGAGAAAGAGAGGGGGAAGGAAGGGAGAGGGGAAAGGAAGGGAGAGGGGGAAGGAAGAGAGAGGGGGGAGGAAGAGAGAGGGGGGAGGAAGAGAGAGGGGGGAGGAAGGGAGGGGGGAGGAAGGGAGGGGGGAGGAAGAGGGGGGGAGGGAGAGAAGGGGGAGAAAGAGAGGGGGAGGAAGAGAGAGGGGGAAGGAAGAGAGAGGGGGGAGGAAGAGAGAGGGGGAAGGAAGGGAGGGAAGGGAGAGAGGGAGGGAGAGGACCTACTAAACCACACGAAAGCATTTTATGTCCTATATAATCTAAACTTACTATGTACTTTCTCAAATCACTGCAGTTCCGTGGTTTGAGATGTGAGTTTGTTTCTATCAATTAACCAATACCCCAGAGGTCTCCAAACTCATGTTATCAATCAGTCTGTGGCATCCAAATAAAATTTTTAGAGATGATTTTAATGCTGCAGGAAAAATGCCATTTCACCTTCTTTTGAATGACATGAATATATCATTCAAAAGCTACACCGGGCATATATAATCAGTTTAAGGTCAAAAGACACCAAGCAGAAAGCCCTCCCTGCTCTGGAGGCGGGGATTTGCTCTACAAAGCCTCCAGTCACGCCAGCGGCCAGCTAGACAAGTTGGAGTCTCTGTTCCAGCACCCCACCCTACCCCCCGCCGCAGTGACTTGTGCTTTAGTTGCAGCGAAAAGGAAATGTGTCATCTGTGGTTTGGTTTGAACAGTGGAAAGCTGGCTGCACATGTCCTTTTTTACTGCAGATTTGCTTTAACGTTCCTATTTCTCCAAGTCTGCCCTGCTTTAAATTACTTGGAAGCTGTGCCTCAGGACAAGAAGTGGCTTATTAAAATAAGGTGATAATCAGATTTTGACCAACCATTTTGTAAGGTATGTAATATATATGGTTTTCTTATGCCTTTTCACTTATAACTTTGTACAGATTAGTGTTTGAGGAAGTTCTACAAATAGTACCTAAGAATCTTACTAGCAAAGTACAATTGTAAGTAACTGAAATGTATGCTGTTTTTTTCCTGTCCCATGAGGTAAAATTTAAGTTAGAAATGGTAAAGATTTATCACCAACATAGAGTTTTAAACTAGGACTAGGAAGGACCTGAGTTTAAACTCTACAGCAAACTGGAAAGTTCGGTTATGCATTAAAAAGTTTAACAAATGAATTTCTTATTACTAATGCTTAGGCATTATAAATTTTATTAAAAATGACTGGAGATTAAACCACAACTTTTGATACCATAACCTAGCCTCGGCGGCATGCACTGGGGCTGCAGAGACAGCCCTTGGTTCCCCCTTGCTGCAGTTGTTTATCTGGGGATGGCAGAGCATCTGCGGAGAACAAGTGACAGCGGGCCCATTATCTGCCCCGTGGTAGGAACTGTTAAAATGTGCATGGGCACTGACGCACGCTACACTGTTCATGAACTAATGTGACAAGAATAACCCACTTTAACTTATTTTAGCATCTATGCACAAGGCCAGTCTAGTATAAAAGGAGAGAAACTACTTGCTAACCCAATTTTAAATATTTCTCTTTGTGAAAAAATCATAAAGTAGCCAAAGATTTATGGCATTCAACTTAAAAGTTGAAGCTAAACACTGTTATATATCAAATCATAGCTTTCACTATCAAAGGTCATAATCCAAAAAGTAATCTTAATTCTAGAACACATAATAAAGGTTTTTCCCTACTACTAATAGGATATATTATTTCAGAGGTTAACTTCCAGTAGCATCATTATGTTACTTTTTATAAGTATTCCTTACAAAACCTTGAAACTCATAAAAGTATGACTAGAAGTAGCATCTATGTTGCTTGGGAGTGGATCAGAGAAAATGAATCTCAGGTACCTCTTAGACTTACAGAATCAAAATCTGCATTTAAAAAAGGAGAATAACTTAAGTTTTTTCTTCTAGCTCCCTCAAATAAATGCTAACAATAACTAATCAACAAAACAAACAAACAAGCAAAATATAACCAAAGACACTGAAATTGAGAACAGGCTGGCAGTGACCAGAGGGGAGAGGGGAGGGAATTTCAGGGGAAGGGGGGAAGGGTTCGAAGGAACAAGTATGAAGGACACATGGACAATAACAAGGGGGCGTGGAGATGAGAGGGAGGTGGGGAGGGCTGGGGGGTAGGCTGGGATGGGGGTAAATGGCAGAAAACTGTACTTGAACAATTAAAATAAAAATAATACATTTTGAAAATGCCAGTAATAAAATAGTCTTACAAAAGTAGCTCCAACAAACTGAAATATTATTATAAAAGAGATAGCTCAATAATGGTGACAAATCTTTCTGGTTTACCAGTACCTAAACAGATATGCCAGTTGTATTTAAATCTTCAATCCTATCATGAATAATGAGAATTAGGAACAGACCCATCCCTTTTTGTACTGGCTTCCAGGGAACTCAGAGCCAAAACTGAAGTTCAACTTTCTCATTTGTATGCTGAGATACTTACCATCTGCCTTGACTTCCCACTTCAGTCTAAAGCCCCATGATCCAGACGCTCTATTTCTTCCCATTTCATTGTTTTGTTTATTTATTATTCTTTTAATTTTTTCCATCACCATTTATCCCCTATACCCTCTTCCACCTCCACCCAACCCCCTCCAACCCTCAATCACTACACTGTTGTCCACGTCCATGTGTTCTTTCTCGGTTCTTTTCCTGCTTCCCACACCCCCAGCTGTCAGCCTGACCTCTACCTAGCTCTCTATTTTGTTTGTATAATTTATTTATTTTTAATTACATGAAAATATTCACAGAGCCCTGGGTGAGTGGCTCATTTGGTTGGAGCATTGTGCTAGACACCAAAAGGTTGTGGGTGTGATTCCCAGCCTGGATGCACCCAAGAGGCAACCAATTGATTCTCTCTCCCCCCTCCCCCCTTCCTCTCTTCCCCAAAATCAGCAAACATATCCTTGGGTGAGGATTAAAAAATATATTCATAGGGAAAAAAAGCTAGGCATAAATAATATAAAAAAAGTCAGTAA
This sequence comes from Sturnira hondurensis, assembly GCF_014824575.4. Classification (NCBI taxonomy): domain Eukaryota; kingdom Metazoa; phylum Chordata; class Mammalia; order Chiroptera; family Phyllostomidae; genus Sturnira; species Sturnira hondurensis. The sequence continues at coordinate 15,384,893 of NW_028091359.1, forward strand.
CTCTTGTTGAACTTTTAAGATTATTCGGAAGAATTCTGCCTCATTTTCTTTTTAATGCCAGATCTTCAGCTTGATAAAACTGGCATGCCTTTGGCCCTCGCTTTCAGAAAGCCAAAGTAAGTCAGGGGACATAGAGGTAAAAAGGGAGAACCAACATCATAANTAAAAAATATATTCATAGGGAAAAAAAGCTAGGCATAAATAATATAAAAAAGTCAGTAACTCTTGTTGAACTTTTAAGATTATTCGGAAGAATTCTGCCTCATTTTCTTTTTAATGCCAGATCTTCAGCTTGATAAAACTGGCATGCCTTTGGCCCTCGCTTTCAGAAAGCCAAAGTAAGTCAGGGGACATAGAGGTAAAAAGGGAGAACCAACATCATAAAATTGCTTTCACAAGTAATGGGGATATATTTCTAAGTATTAGCTTCATTCAAGACTTCAAGATAAATACCCAAAAAGGAAAAAAACCCACCACCTTGAATTCCTATTTGAAGTTTATTTTCTTTCGGTTGCTACTGTACTTCCCCTTTCCTGTCCAGAAGAAAAAAGCTACTTCCATTTTATTTTCATACATAAAGTGAAATGCTCAAGGCCACATTCTTCCTTTACTATAGAGATTGATGACACATCTATTAGAAGGTGGGGAGTTTCTGCAAAAAGATCCTTAAATGGGCAAGAAAGGGAATCAAAAAAGTAAAAGCAGAAGTACCTGACTCAAAACTGAAGCCTAGCATGTTTGAGAGAAAACTATATAAAACCAGAGTATTCAGTCTATAATAACTAATAGATATCTGTAATGCTAACTTCTAACATTTAAAAGAATAACAAAATTAAACTGTTTCTTTATATGTAGCCGGAGAGAAAAAAATCGGCTGAGAAGGAATTCAAACAGGACTGCAAATGTGAGGCACAGGCTCGCAGTTCACTTGTAACACACCGGCTGCCCACCTTTCATCTACGAGCACCCGAATCTGCAACCACTGTTCCTCCACAAATTAACAAAATATATTTCTGTCCCAACAGGTTACCCGTATACTCTCGGACATGAAACACATACAACATTACCTACACCTGGCCTTTCTGATGACAACAGTTTTTTCCTTGTCTCCTGGAACAAAGGCAAACTATACCCATCTGTGGGCTACCAATACTACTGTCTGGGGCCCAGATATTCAGAGTAAGAACGGCAGAAACCAAAATCAAAGCATTAACACGAACTCAACAACTCCTAAAGTAGATAAAAAAAGTAATTCTACAAACATGCCTGAAAGAGCAACATCATCTCACATCGCATCTTTAACTCCTATATCCAGCCTGGAGTTTCATACACCTTCTGTTCAGAGGAACAGCTCTCCAACATCACAAAACATTGAAAATACAAGCGAAAGTCACAGTGAAATTTTCAAAAAAGACGTCTGTGAGGAAAACAACAACAAAATGGCTATGTTAGTTTGCGTAATTATAATTGCAGTGCTTTTTCTTATCTGTACCCTTCTATGTCTATCAACAGTGGTTCTGGCAAATAAAGTCTCATCTCTCAGACGATCAAAACAAGTAAGCAAACGTCAGCCTAGAAGCAATGGAGATTTTCTAGCAAGCAGTGGTCTATGGCCTGCTGACTCAGACACTTGGAAAAGAGCAACACAGCTCACAGGGCCCAACCTGATGATGCAATCTAGTGGAGTGCTCACGGCACCAAGGGAAAAAAGACATGAAGGAGGAACTGAAAAACTTACTAACAGGTGCTTCTGTGAAGAAAACGCAAAGTAACAATGAGAAACTTTACGGAGTAAAAACAAAGTCACTTTGCTATTTAATGCCAACACATCGGTCTGATGGCCTAAAATTTGACATCGCAGGCCTTGCAATTTAGACGTAAGCAGGTGGAAATGGGAGAGGTATGCCTGCTTACTTTATTATTTAAGTTGTGCACTTCTGTTCCGACACTGAATATTTTAAAAAGCAAGCAATAAAACAACCAAAAATTTAGGCAAGTTTTTACAAATAAGTTGAAGGAACTAGCAGAGGTAGAAAGGGACAATTAAACATTTCTTGCCAACTCTAGTAGTTAGGTGATCTTTGTCTGAATATAAGGGAACTTTGAAGAGTTTCAGTGTGTCCTCAGAGGCAAGTAAATGCTTTAACATCTAACAGAAGTCAAATTCCTAATGCACAGAGTTGGACTGTATAGTTTAATGGTACCTTTCCGTTGAATGTGACAAAACCCATACCAGCTCTTATATCAACACAGCTAATTTTATGCTAGATGTTTTCATCTTTACATATGACACACACATGAGTTTTTCTACTATGAATATTTAACTAAAACTTTTAATTTTGTATAATAAATTAAGACTTGTCAGAATAGAGCTGACTGTGTCTATCTGCATTCACTTCATTGTCCGAGGGAACGCAGGCAAAGACCAGTGAGAAGCAGCAGGTGGCGGAGACGGAAGAGCTCTGCAGCGGCGACGGCGGACTGAGCACCAGGGCGAAGCACACCTCACCGTTTCAGGGTGGCACCCTTTGCTCTATAAACACTGCTCTTTGGACTACTTAGAGCAAACTCCAAGAGTTAATTAATTTTTGAACTTTAAGGATGCCAAATGGCCTAATACATGATCAATTTCATTTTTTTTAACCATCAGTGGGGTATGAGCAAAGGAAAGGCATGTGTGTGAGTGTGTGAGTGTGTATGTGTGTGTTCTAATTTGGAAAACCGGATACTGCAGGTAAATGTTTAACCTTTTAAAAAGTGGGTTCAAGTAAAATAATGACTTACTTAAAGTAAGTCAACACTTCTATCTTCAATTAAATACAGGGTCTGACAGAAGTTAATGCCTGCTTGAGTGCAGTTGGTAATGTAATATTATGGATGTAATAATTTATAGTTTTGATTCAAACATTTCACCTAAAATGTCATATGGCATGCTTGAGTGTGATATTGTTGTGTTACAAATTACGTGCTTATTATTTTGTAATTAAAAAAGAAGTGTTATTTGTGCCGGAGCCTGTATATTACAGAAGTTGGTGTGACTTTCCAACTATTTACTGAAATTGACACAAGGTATTCTAATTAAACACCAGGTCACATTTTAAAAAATCACATTCCTACTGAGCATTTATTTTGGACAATATGCTAGCCACTTAAGAAAACATTTCATATTATTTTTTCCAAATCTGACCACAATCTTACTCTTCCTTCTAGGTTAGCAATTCTCATCCTGGTTGTGTATCAGAGTCACCTGACACGTTTTAAAAACTCCCCAATGCCTAACTCCCACCCTCTCCTGATTCAACTAGAATGGGTGAGCTCCAGGCACTGGAGATTGCTGCATAACTCCCTAGGTGATGATACTGCTCTTCGTCATCAAATTAACTTTTTATAAGTTCCATGCCCCCAAATATCTATGTTACATCTTAAAATGAAAAGAAAAATTAGAGCATCAATTTTATTATCAATTTAGTACCATTTGTCAAAATATTCATGTCCTAAGTAGTAAATCATAACCATATTATTCCACATAATCTAAACGGCAACGAAGTAAAAAGGAGCAAGCGAATACCGATGCCGAGCATGGTGCCAGGAGGCTGTCTTCTCAGGGGTAAAAGGGACAAGACTGGAAATGAAACTGGGCAGAGCCCCTGTTTGACATTGTGTACTGGAATAAATAATCATAATAGAAAGCGCTCCTTGAATCAAGTATCACATATAAATACTTAGAGAAAATTAAAATAATTTAGTGTTTTTTAAAAATAAGAAGTTAACTAGGCAACTACTTCTTTCATACTCAACATACAGGTCAAATACTTTCTCACAACACAAGAAAGCCTCTACTGCGGGGTTACTGAAAATCCATCACTCACGACCTTGGCTGTTAACCCTGCACCTTCAGAATGACGCCATCCAACGACAGCTCGTGAACAACCAGAACTAGTTCCTTTCCAAACTTAACAATTTTAAAAAATGATAGGTTAAGATAAGTTTTGAGTTCAAATTTTAAAGGTTATTTTTGAACAAAGGCATTTTTGTTTTTTACCCATGGGAATGGGTAAAAAACAACACACTTAATTTAGGAATTTTAAACATTTATAGTATTTTTGCTTTCTTTGCTAAAGTACGTTATGCTTTATAGTACAACTCTTTAAAAAAAACTTTTTTTTATTCTAAGTTATGAGTATCTTGCAGTTAAGAACTGGGTCTTAATAATTTGTGTTCTGCTTCAGTGACCAGGGGAAAGCAGAACATGATTTAATACTTACTGTTTGCTTCTATAACACACACTATGCTGGGCACTTTACATGTATTTAATCCCATAATAAATATATAAATTAGAAATTATAACCTCAATTTTTCAGATGAGGCAAGAGGCTAGGTGACTTGGCCAAAGAAATTTTTATTCAGACTGACTCATACTCTTCAATACATTTTGCTCAGTTATTTAAAGAAATAATTCCAAAATTTATTTTTCCACTTAGACGTACCTACTTTGTGGATAATCAAAGAGTTGTGGACTTGAACTCAAAAATCATTTAGCAAAGTATTCAGTCAAAAAAAGAATTGTATTTTTACCTGGGCTTTGCCTAAATTACGTTGGAGAAAATAACATCAACATTTACTGCTACCTACTGTGAGACAGTTGTAGATGTTATCTTATTTAATCCTCCCAACAATTCAGTAAGAAAAATGTTCCTCCAGAGGAGGAAATGGTGCTTCAAAAGTGCTGCAGCTTGCCTAAGGCCACAAGTAAACAGAATAAACACTTCACTCACTTCTTAGGAAAGAAATCTCACTATGAGTAATTACCCAACTGACAGTTTCTCAGAACATACAATTTGCTCTCCAAGGCTCTATTCTAAATATTTAAATTATATACCTAATCACATTACTAGAGAGCCTCAAGTGTTTACTTACAAACATTAATTAAAAGCACTCAAATCATATAGTTCCAAATTGTGTTTCAACATAAGCTCTGTTAAAGTCATTTCTTAGTCATTTTTGTGGCTTATTGCACTTCCGGAACCAACTATTGATAAACTTCCTCTTTTTCAACAGAAACCATTTCAGTTCGCTAGAGGACCATTTTAAATCTAAACTGAACCACCCCTTTGCTTTCTTAGCCAAATCACCAAAATGTCCAGTTAGAACAAGAATTTAGCATCCTGCAAAAGAAGTTAACAGCTGAGGTAAGAAAACTTTCATATAGGCGATCTGGCTTGATCTTTGTTTTATTTAAAATATATATATTTGAAACTAAAATGACATTAATGCTTTAAACTTAAACTCTGGTAATCTAAAGCTGTTTATAACAGATTTTGTGATTTTTGTTGCATGGAATTAAAAAACACTCAGTGCTGAGCTTGGCCTGGAGAAAAACTTTCACCTAAGTTTATGTGTAGTCTAAAATTTCACCTGGGTCTGTTAACCTTAGTTCCATAATTAAAAGAAACTACAGCCATGGCCAATAAAGCTAAGGGCTAGAAATTAAACTAAAATCCATGAGATAGGACTGACCTTACAACCCCAAAATACCACTGTTAAAAATTTTGATTTGCTTCCTATAATTTTCCTATTCATGATATAATCCATAGATTTGAATTATCTTTATTTTTAAATCCCCTTCAGTTTCCATAGTAAGAATAGTCACCTTCACTTAATTTAAAAAGAAGCCAATGGAGATTAGATGAGGTACTTGATTACCATCATTATATATGCTTTTTTATATAAATAGGACTTTATATTTAAGTAATAGTGATGACATAAAAATACCACTCATTTTTAAGTTCATTAAGACAAAACTGTTATGATAAAATATAGGTATATAATCATATCATCTACATATTTATGTCACATTATCTGAGCCTTTAGTAAACAGTATAAAATAGATACAGAAAAAAACACCCAGAGTAAATAACAGAAAATTGCTAATAGGCATAAAAGGTGTCTACTCAGTGAGTAAACTGGGAAATTACAAAGTAAATATCTTCAAAATAAAAATTACAGAGAGTTTACACAGATTTATAACATCATGGAATAATAAATTCTTAGTGAACAATAACCTATATCAACACTTCATAAATACTTACGACTTTCCCTTATGTAAGTCCACTTTGAATTTCTTCTCCATAATTACTACAGAAATTAGAAATATTAGACAAGACTTGGCAATGTACTTTTAAAGGGTCAGTCCTAAATTTAGAGTTTAATAGTACTTGTGTTTTTCAACTAATTCCAATACAATTCTACTTAAAAGGAAATTACGAATTCTGAATAAGTTTAAATTTGTTAAATATAAATCTAATTCTTTTTTAATGTCCAATTTTTAAAAATCACATCAAATGTGACAGCTTATAGGCTAATCATTCAAAACTCCCATAACTATTTTTATGGAGTCACAGGACTAAAACGGTTTTCTAGTTCTTTTCCTACCCTTTACAAAAAGCTACCTCCAAAAGTTACTTACATATCTGTTCCCAGAGAGTTCATACCTCCTTTATTCATAAAGCATTTCTATTTCATAATTTTACTATAAAAGCCAGTGCAGCCTGTATAGAGGGACATGTCATAGAAGGAAAGGGCTCTGGTACAAGACTGACGTGGTTTCTGTATTGGTGCTGCGACTTAGAGCTGTGACACTTTGGCGAATTACCCAGTTTCTCTGTTGTCTTAGTATCTTTTTCTGCAAGACGCAGCTAATACCACCTTGCTCAGTAAAGTGGGATGATACTCAGGAAATGGTGGAAATTATTATTGATAGAAGATGGCTATCAAATACTTATCATTAACACAGTTCAAGGTTAATTTCCCTTTCTGTCTTCCTCAAGATACAGGATTGCTGTTTATTTTTCCTGTTATGGCCTAACTTCACTAGTTCAAGATACACTAATACTAATTTTTAATGTTATATTTACATTGTAACTTGTATCAAACTAACTGAAACTCAGATACTATTTCTGATACTGCTATCTACATTTGCCTTTTTGTCTAGGGTATGCTCTCCAAATCTGTTTCCTTAAAAAATACAAGGCATATTTCTTATTATGTCCAACTTAACAGCGTTAATTTTAAATGCTGCACCATTTATGTACTTATGCATTATATTTATGAGCATATGTCTAATATATGGGACTCCTGCTTTACTGTAACTGCACTTTAACATGCTGAGTTAAAACTCACATTTTTTATTCTTTAAAAAAATTTTAAATTTATTTATTTATTTATTTTCAGAGAGAGGGGAAGGGAAGGAGAGAGGGAGAGAAATATCAATGTGTGGTTGCCTCTCATGTGTCCTCCACTGGGAACTGGCCTGCAACCCAGGCATGTGCCCTGACTGGGAATCGAACCACTATCGTGTGGTTCACAGGCCCGTGCTCAATCCACTGAGCTACACCAGCCAGGGCTCTTTTAAAAATTTTTAAAATTTCAGGAAAAGGACCAAAATCATAGATTTAAAACTCGAAGTGCCAACCTAAAATAATGAGCAAATTATTACTGTGTGAAAATAGACACATTTAGGATTTGCCTCAGCAGCGAACTAGAAAAATGCTATATAGAATGTGCTTAGATTCCTTAGCATGATTAGGTGTAATTCTGGGGTGTGTGTGTGTGTGTGTGTGTGTGTGTGTGGTGGGGAAGAATCTTAAGGATATTTAGAGCAGACTGGGAGAGACAACTAATGAAGCCCTGAAAGACAGGTGAGTTTAAGATGGGTCATTCGAGTCTTCATCTTGGGAAGACAGGCCCCCTGCTGGCTCCCCGTACCACAAATACAGCAACAGGGAGCACCATTGTGCGGTTGCTTCTTTCACCTACAGTCTTTTCCCCGGACTTCTAATTCTGCCCACTTTAATATTCTTCCCCAACTTTTGCTAATGACATAACCACTACTTTTTCTTTGGCTTTTTACTTAACTCTTATTCTTTTCAATACCTTCTTTATTCGGTTGACTTCCCCTTTTCTATATATTTGCAGCTACTATAATTTTTGCCTTATTTTTCTCTTTTGTGTTATTTTACATTCCTTTGCATTCTCTTTTCTTTGCATTTTCTTCATCTTATTTGACATTCTCTCCTCCTTTTTATTCCCCTGCCCCATATGGCTCTTTCTACCTTCTATCTCTTCAGAAACAATGTGGATACTTTAGGTATACATAATTTATTTATAATACAGGGTCTGGCACAAATAACACCCCTCTTTACTATAAAAAATCTTTTCTTACAAAATCATAAGCATGTAATTCTGTAATATAACAATATCACACTCAAGCACACAATATGACATTTTAGGTGAAATGTTCAAATTGTTGGCCATCACATGGGAGACATTCACATACACTACCAACCACACTCAATGGCATTACTTGCGCAGGACGCTGTACATACATTAAATAGATTTCCACACTGGTAATAACACTGGCCTCACTGTCTCTGAGCTAGAAAAATGTCAGTTTCTTTACTATTATACCCCCATTTATTCTTTTTAAAAAATCCTGCTAACCCTTTTCTGAATTGCTGTAGAATTCTACCTGTCACAGATTCAAGCATTCTGACGTAGCAGACTCCAGGAGGGTAGACCACTAATCAAAGCGTGAAAAAGGGGGTAAGACAGGTAAAAAACTAGAATTTGGTTTTAATATGGTTGCAAAGCTTACATGATAAGTAAAAAAAATCATTTACTGACATGAACCTATCAAATTTGATTTTACAAACTAAACTGGATTTATAATTATGTTCCTGTTTGGGCTCTTTCCTTCCCTAATGCCACCCCGCCCCCCCTTTTTTTAGCTGATTGAGAAGAGGAACCATGTGGGCTTTTTTTTTTATTTTAAGCAAAGTCACAAAAGAACATTTTTGGCTGAAGACAATTCATAGTCTGCATCTCTATTGCTTTGAATGGCATTTTTTAAAAACCAAAGGGCAACCTTGAAGAATAACACTTGTTGATGAGGCCTTTTCTTGGCAGGTGGGGTGGAAATCTCTAAGAACAGCAGGTAGGAAATGGATAAATGATAACCATCTGGAAGTGATTCAAATCCCCATACGTATGCCAAGAGTTTCTAATTTTTTCATTACTAAACCTTTTGGAAAATGGATAACACACAGAATTTAATAACTTGGATCTCACCTTCTCTGTTTACATTCTGAAAGAAGTATTAATAAATATTGAAAAAGTGAAATGAAATGGAACAAACTTTACTGTGCCCCTAACATATGAGGCACCTTGTTGTAAAAGAATCAAAATACAAAAACATACTGCAGTTCAGGGGAGCAGAAAGAGCATATGCTTTGAAATCAGATGATCTTGGCTACAACTACCAGTCTGCCACTAACAGAGACGTAATATTGGGCAAATTGCGTAACACATTTGAATTTGTCTCTTTATCTGTAAATTAACAATTCTTCTATCTTTCACATAGTCATTTAAAGGTTAAATAAAATAAAGTATATAAAACACCTGGAATAGAACAGCACATAGTATGTTCTAGGTCCATATTTTTCTTTGTTTCTTTCTGCCTTCTTCAAGGTTCTTTTTAATCTTGGTTGAGGAAGTAAGGATAATAAAAACAAATTGTGAAAAGTAATAAAAAATAAACACAATTATTTAAAAATTGGAAGTATAAGTGAAGTATATACATGAAGAGTCATCTAAAGAACCATAAAGACAACAACAACTAGGGAACTCGGGGGAATGACTCATTTCTCTGGGCTGTGGCCAGTCACAGAGACCTTAGTTTCAGAAGGGGTCTGGAAGCTGAGGTTGGGAAGCTAAGGACCGGTTCATACAGGCAGTCAGAGCAGGCAAAAGAATGGGTCTGGGAAAAAAAGCACACACTCTAAGCAGGTGAAAAACAGCATAATTAGAAGTGTTTGATCAGGAAATAAAGTGTGTGTTAACAAAGTATGTAAGAGGTACATTTAGCTGAATGAGAAATTTCAGTTAAGAGATACGCACTGGTACCAGTTTTCAAGCCGGAAGAAAGAAAATTCAGTTCAGAACTGTTGACAGCAATGGGGAACTCTCAAGGTTACTATGAAGTAACCTGATTAGAGGTGCTTTTAAGAAGATTAATTCATCAGCAGTGTGCAGGACAGTTTAAAGAAGTAGTAATTTTTAATATATATTTTTAAAGATTTTATGTGTTTCTGGAAAGAGGGGATGGGAGGGAGAAAGAGAGGGAGAGAAACATGGATGTATGAGTCATACATCAATCAGTTGCCTCTTGTACACCCACTACCAGGGAACATGGCTCCGCAAACTAGGCATGCGCCCTGATTGGGAATTGAACCAGCGACCCTTCAGTTTGCAGGCCAGCACTCAATCCACTGAGCCACACCAGCCACAGCTAAAGAAGAAAATTAAATATTTTTAAATTTAGGCTTGAAGTATTAGAAAAAATAGACTGTACAAGAAAAAAAATCATACATTTTCCCTAGGGTAATCTGTTATTATTGTGTACCAAGTAGCAGAAGAGTAAGCAAAGAAAACTCATGTACTGAAAATCTATTTGCAAAAGGTGAGGGAGCTCCTTTTTTCCTTTTACTGTACCTTGCACAAAACATCAGATCTCTCTCCAACTGGCCTACAAATCATAGAAAAATCAGTTTCTAAACACATACACCAGGATCTAACAGTGGGCTTTTCCTTTCCCTACAGCAGAAAAATAACTGAGCAGTTACCACTCTTTAATGATGTGTGAAGCAAGAGTATTACACACAGGGCTGAAAACTATATTAGTATGGTTCCCTACTTTAGAGATAAGACTGCTGAGAAAAGGAGAGATTAAGTGACTAGTTCTCATGGTTAGATAGGAAATTAGGTGATGGAAGTAAAACTGGAGCTTAACTAACTCATGTTTGACATCTACCATATCCCACTAGAAGCCCCAGCTGCCTACCATCTACACACACACCTTCTGTTCCCGTGCCTATCTGTTGTCCCCCTTGCTGGAGCACTTTATTTGCTTAATTACAGACCTTTTAAGATTCAGTTCCAGCTGAGAAACTTTCCCCAAAGCCCTCCCTGACTAGATTAGTTCCTCTGTGTGTCTCCTGCATACCTTTGTGAACAAACCCATCAACTTATTATATTATTACTAGTTTGTTTCTACAACTGGAATCTTTTTTTTTGGTATCTTCTAAACCTAGAACAGGGCCTGACACAAAGATGATGTTTATAAATAAATGAATAAATAACTAAATGAAGTGGATGACGGTCAAGCAGCAGCAGCAGGACTACTTGACCATCTGGTGAGACAGGCCCATCCAGATTCAAAGCTTACTTTAGGATTTTGTGCTGCAGACTCTGAGTTGAACAGATCCTTAAAAAATATGAGGTCCTAACACAAAGATATAGTACTAAACACAAATGATATTGCAAAGATCACTTATATGATATAGACTCTGTGCATAAGAAGTGCATATAGGCAGTACTATTAAAAATAGAGAAGTTGGGAGAAGAGTCAGTTCTGAGACAAAAATGAAGTCTGTTATTTTTGTTTTTAATCCTCATCCAAGGACATGCTTATTGATTTTAGAGAGAGAGGTAGGGAGAAAGAGAAACATTGATGTCAGAGAGAAACATCAATCAGCTACATCTCATACACATTCCAACTGGGGACCAAACCTACAACCTAGGCATGTGCCCTAACCGGGAATCAAACTCACAACCTTTCAGTTTATGGGATGATGCTCTGACCAACTAAGCCATGCTGGCCAGGGCTGACTTCTGTTTTAAATGCTGAGTTTGTTGATAGTAGGATGTATACATGGAAATATCCACCAAGAAGTCATACAAATAGAACTAGAATTAAGGAGATTTGGGCTGGATGTATAGGTTTGGGAGCTCTAGCATAAAGGTGAGAACTGAAAGCTTACAGATTCAGAATCAGAGAAAAATAGGTAAGATGAGGACTGAATAACAAGTACTAATATTTAGGAGGCAAGAGAAAAACAGGATCTAGTGAGATTAATACAAAAGGAAGACTACTACAAAGAACTCTTTGAGAGGTAAGTGGTGAGGGAATAGTCAGTAGCATCAAATATGGTCAAGAGGGGGAAAAACAGAAAGGAAATATCTTTGGATAAAATAATGGTTTCTGGTGTCCTTCAAGGCAGCAGGATCAACAGACTTCACGTCCTAAAGAGGGAAAAAGTAGAGAGTACATGGAACTGACACAGAGCCTATGTATTTGAGAAGTATGGCTGTGAAATGAAGGATTGTAATGTAATAAAGCTGGAGGGGAGGGGCGGGGCAGCAGGGCCAAGTACAGATCTCCTGAAAGAGTTAAGAGAGAACACTGTCTGTAAGGTTCAAATGTTGTACGGTAAGTTACAGCATATTCAAAAGTCATTTATAACACTAGCTTTTAGTATATCAAGTCCAAATTAGGAATAATAAATACTTATCAGGTAGCTACCTACTTTATGCCAGACACCAAATGAGACCTAATTGTCTTTTTTTTTTATTATAAAACCAGTGGTAAAAAGGAAACAATCTGAAATGGATCCCAAATATTTCATCTTCATCTTGTTTTGCGGACACCTGAACAATACATTTTTCTCACCGATAAAAGCAATTACAACAGAGAAGCAGCCACAGTCTACTTTACTTAGCTCATCAGCGTCCTATGTCTTGGCTAATTCTCAAAACCCAACAGAGAACCCTTTGGGTCAACCAACACCAACTGCCAAAGTTTCTGCTGGACAACCAACAGCAGTTACCACTTTTGGAAAACCAGCAGCACAAACTCCTGCTGGACAACCACCTGCCTATAACACCACAGGGCAACCAACACCAGCGGCCAATACCTCCTCTCAGCAAACAACACAACCTGTGTTCACTTCTGGCAGACAACTATCAACATTTGCCCATACTTCTGCCAGGCACCCACAACCACCTGTCTCTGCTTCCACTCAACAACCGCCATCTGTCCGCCCTTCTTCTAGAAAACCAGTACCACTGACTATGGAAACTCCATCCATACAACCAACACCAGCAGCTGATGAAAGGCCACCTGGGATTACACCAGGATTCATCACAGGAGATACCAGGATCACACAAACCCCACATAAAACTGATTACAATTACGTAGTTGCCATAATAGTTGGTGTATTTCTGGTTTCTCTGTTGGTAGCTACAGTCATGATTGTACTATGCAAATGCCTGAGAAAACCAGTTTTAAATGATCAAAACTGGGCAGGCAGGTCTCCATTTGCTGATGGTGAAACCCCTGATATGTGTTTGGATAACATCAGAGAAAACGAGGCACCCACAAAACGTACATCAATTATTTCACTTATGGCCTGGAGACCAAACAAAAACACACTTTTAGCGGATGACTTAGAAATTAAGTTGTTTGAATCAAGTGAAAACATTGAAGATTCCAACAACTCCCAAACAGAGAAAATAAAAGATCAAGTAAATGGCACATCGGAGGAGAGTGCTGGTGGGTCAACAATCGGCACTGCTGTTTCTTCTTCAGATGACGTGGACCTGCCTCCGCCGCCTCCTCAGCTCCTTGATTTGGAAGGAGAGGAGGGAAACCAATCTGATAAACCCGCAACGACAATTTCATCTCCTCTCCCCAACGAGTCCACCAGTCTCCCCCCATCTCTGGACTGCATTGATCAAATTTGTGAAGAACATAATTCTGAGTTGAAACCGTCATTTCCACCTCCCCCTGACTCGCTTAACTTGCCCCTACCACCGGAAGATTTTATGAAAACCCTGGAAGATTCCAACAATGAGATCCAATGTCAGGAGATCTCAATTTTTCCTAATGTTGATCAAGATCTCAATGAATCCCTGCCACCCCCACCGGAAGAACTGTCATAGATATTACTGCTTGCTTTTTAGATGATTTTCAATCCTTTTCAAAGGACTCTCTTTCATTTGTCTTCATATGATGAAATATATTAAATGGCAACTGGTAGCCAATTTTTATTTTTATTCAGGAGCTATCCAAAATCTGCTCAAAGCCCATGGGCACGGTGAAACTTATTTTTTAAAAATATATACAACAGTGATTTACTGGCTATAGCATATAACTTTAATGTAGAGTATATTTTACATATGTGGATGGTATGTATATGTGTCAATAACTTAACCATTTTGGAAAGAATCTATGTATACTTAGTATCACTCAATAGATTTTTTTTTCCTGGAAAGCTATGTAACAAGTTACCTTGAATAAATAAAATTTTATTTTTCCATTTCAAAGTCTGAGGTGGAGGAAATGAAAAATTAAATACATACTCCAAGTTCTATTTATTTATTTTAAAAAGATTTTATTTATTTATTTTTTAGAGGTAGGGGAAGGGAGAAAGAGAGAGAGAAAGAGAGAGAGAAACACCAATGTGTGGTTGCCTCTCACACAGCACCAACTGAGGATCTAGCCTACAACCCAGGCATGTGCTCTGAGAATTGAACTGGCGACCCCCTAGTCTGCAGGCCAGCACTTAATCCACTGAGCCACATCAGCCAGGGTCATACTCAAAGTTTTAAACAGTTTTAAATTAATACCTAGTTTTAAATTAATACCTCTAATGAATATTCTAAATTCATAGGATGAGTGATTAAAATGTATGTTTGTAAATAGGGACATGCATTTTATAAAAGGAAATAAAGAAATTTCCTTCCAGCTTTCACTGGAATCTTTCTCTATTTCAAAGGAGAGAACGTTCCTTTTAGCATTTAAATATGTTTTCATTTGCAAAACATATTAAAATATCAAAGTTGGGGGCTGGGTTGGAGACATTTACTCTGAAAAAAAAACATGAGCAAGCACCATAAAATGGAGACATTTTCCTGTCTTCTTAGAGGAGCCAAAGTTTTGAAACCAGCCTCCTGACACACCTTAAGGACCCAAACGACATGAAATTCTACTAAGAAAAATTAAAAAAACAAAAAACAAAAACAAAAAAACCTCCTGTGGCTTCATTTCAAATTTGGACGATTTCTCTAAGAAAAACAGATTGTACTGAAATGCAGATGGTTCTCAACTTTCATGAAACTCATACTTTACATTTAAACACCAGAAATTCTTTAACTATCTTTCTTATGCAGAATTTCATTTTTTAAAAATTTATTTGAGAGAGAGAGAGAGAAACATTGATTTGTTGTTCACTTATTTATGCATTCACTGGTTGCTTCTTGTGTGTGCCCTGGCCTGGAATTGAACCCACGACCTTGGCATATTGGGGATGATGCTCTAACCAACTGAACTACCCAGCCAGGTCCCAGAATTTAATCTTTTATCCATCACCTGACAAGTGATAAATCTGAGTTATCAGAGTAGGGATGCACTGCTCTTTGTCAAAGTCGAGGTGTCAAGTGCTCAGTGGCCTGCACTTGTGCAGTACGCCTGCAGTAGGGCCCCTCTGCTTCACAAGCCCGAGTTCTTCCTCCTTCCCCCACCCTAACTCCTGTGGGAAACAGTCACTTAGAATGAAGTGTGGTGCCTTACTGGTGAAGCTGTAACCTCTAGTACTTCTGGAGTTTTTCTGAAAAAAATATAGTATTTATTCATAGTATGGTGTTCAAAAAATTAAGTTTCATCTTCAATAAAAACTAGCAGACTTTTGGACAGTTTCTCTTTAAGTCTTTTAAACCATCCCTTACTGAGCATTAAAACTATTTATCTGCAGAAATACTTTCTTGAGCTGCTTATTTTTCCTGAATAAGCATAATGTTTACTCTCATACCATGTTGGTTCTCCTCTGTCTTCCACATTAAAAAGTTTCTTTCAGCCCATATGTAGCTCAGTGGATTAAGCACGGGCCTGCAAACCACAAGATCGCGGATCGATTCCCAGTCAGGGCACATGCCTGGATTGCAGGCCAGTTCCCAGCAGGGGACTCACAAGAGGCAACCATACATTGACATTTCTCTCCCTCTCTCCTTTCCTTCCCCTCTAAAAATAAAAAACTATTTTTTTAAAAGT
Source organism: Sturnira hondurensis (assembly GCF_014824575.4). Lineage (NCBI taxonomy): Eukaryota > Metazoa > Chordata > Mammalia > Chiroptera > Phyllostomidae > Sturnira > Sturnira hondurensis. Next base: position 15,400,836 of record NW_028091359.1, read on the forward strand.
TTCTTTCATGTGTTTTTCAGACTTTGCACTTTCAAGGTACTTTACCTACCAGCAATCAGGAGTTTAAGAATTTCCTATTATTCTTTTGAATTTTAAGTATTCTTGTTACAGTAAGACATGTTTTTATATTTGGTCGGCTTAAACTTGCCTTAAATCATCATAATCTTTCTCATTTTACAAATAAAATTGTTCCCTAACAGGCTCTTTCTACACTTTTGCTCTTCTTTTTCGTCAACTTCTTTCCTGACTTCTTGAAGGATGGGTATGGGAAAATATAAGGAAATACCAAGGCTCATAAATAAATTAAGAACGGCCGATCTGTTCACAGTCTTGGCTGATTTCTTCAAACATGACAGGCAGCTATTCTCCTTCTGCTCTTTGTACAATAAAACAGACTACTGTTAGCAGCTGGTTTTGGGGTTTTTTGTTTCTTAAGAAATTCTCTGCCAAGGGGAAAATAATTCCTATTTACTGCATGCAATTTTTCCCAACTGAGGTCAGTGGAAGCAGAACAGCCAAACAGTGGCTATTCTTGCTTGATCAGCAACAGAAAAAATTAGCAAGCTAATAAAAGAAATATAGGAGAGAAAAAATTTTGGAACAAAGAAAAATTTACAGAAAAGATTAAAGAACCAAGATCCAGAAGAGAAAGTCTATTTCATGAATACAGCAAGAGGACAAGGCACAGGGTAATTAAAAGCAGACCAAATTACACACCACATCCCAGTGGTGCTCTCACCAGATCAGCATTAACCAGATTCAGAAACCACCCTGACAACCAACCAGCTGAACCCCTTTTATTTGTTAACCACTGAAAAAACAAGCCCAGAGAGACTGAGCGACTGGTTTAGAAGTGGTATCAAAAGCCAACTTTGGCCTCAGCTAGGGGCTCAGTTGTTTGGAACACCATCCCGAAAACCAAAAGACTGCAGGTTCGATCCCCCCTTGGAGCACACAGAGGAGGCAACCGACTGATGTTTCTCTCTCTCAAATCAGTAAGCGTGCCCTGGGGTGAGGATGAAAAAAATGCTGTATTTGTTCCCTGACTCCTAGTTCAGCACTCCTTGCACTAACACTTAGACCAAAGAGCACTGACTTCATCTGCTGCAACAAACATGCATCACATATGTATTCTGTTTAGTGTAGGTAGTGGGGATACAATAAATCAGATGAGGTGACCTGTAATTGTTGTTATCACCTAGTTCTGATAAAAAAGTCAAGTAGCAAAATATTTAGGCACCTATAACTAAAACACTGTGGTACTGGTAGGTCATTAGACAAACAGATCAATGGGACAGATGGGGAGCCCCCAAATAGACTCCAATCTCAAATCAGGGGGGAGAGTACTGGGACAACTGAATATATATTTGAAAAAATAAAACTGGATCTATATGTCATGCTACATAGGAATAAATATCAGATGACTAAAGATCTAAATATTAAAAATGAAATTATTGCCCTGGCTGGTGGAGCTCAGTGGATTGAGCGCGGGCCTGAGAATCAGAGGATCACAGTTCGATTTCCAGTGAGGGCACATGCCTGGGTTGCAGGTCAGGTCCTAGCAGGGGATGCATGAGAGGCAACCATACGTTGATATTTCTCTCCCTCCCTTCCCCTCTATAGATGAATAAATAAAATCTTTAAAAAAATGAAATTATCTAAGTTAATAGGTGAAAACAAGTGGGTTCTTTTTTAAACTGGAAGTGAGAAAAACGTTCCTGGCTGAGACTCAAAATTCAGAGGTGATCAAAAGAAGACTCCAATTATATAAAACTTCTAAATGGCAAAAACAAACATATAAAGTCACCATAATAAAGTCAAAACACAAATGACAAACAAAAAACTTCCACAACTTTAAGTCAAAGGGCCACTATCTCTGAAATCAAAAAAGCCTCCTTAATACAGAGGAGGGTGGGAAAGACCCACAACACAACAGAAAAAAAAAATAAATATCCTTAAAAACTTATATAAAGATATACAACCTTCCTCATAATAAATGAGATGCACTTAAAATTACACCGAGATACTATTATGCTTATTGACATAAATCCAAAGTTCAACAACAAGGTCTATAGTGAGGCTCTACAGAACTAGACTACAAAGTGGTATTGTCTATGGAGAGGAAGTAGGTAATAACCAGAAAAACTTCAAATTATTTCACCCTTTTACAGAGCAGTCCTACTTCTAGAAATATTTTTCAAAGGATCATAGGGCAAAAAAAATGAAATAACTTACGAGGAAGAGTATTCACTGTGGCATTATTTATAACAGCAAAAGCCTGGAAACAACTCAGATGTCCATCGTAGGGATCTGGTTGAATAAACCATCGTGTACTCTCAAGGGCGGTACTATGTATCATAAAATGAATGAGAAAGATCCCTATGCACTGATATGGAATGATCTTCCAGATATATTATTAAAAAATTAAAAACAAGATGTGTAACAGTACATTTAGTAGGCAACCTTTCATATAAGGGGATAAGCACATATAATTCATACATTTTTTTATGTTTGCAAAAAAGAAATACAGATCAGGAACAACCAAAAATAGTCACTAACAGGAGTATGAAGAGAAAAGGGAGGAGGGAATACAGAAGCAAGATTTCTCTGAATATTATCTTGTTGTATAGTTTTGACTTAAGCACTCCCTAAAAACTGGTGACAACTGAAATAAATGAATCTTTTAAGTAAAGTTGATGATATAAAAATATAGAAAAAACAATTACTTCATGTTGCATTAGAATACAGAATTGACTGTACATCCTTGGTGAAATATATTCTAAGAACAAACAGAGCTGCACAGAAATTTTTAATGTTATTCAGTAGTCTGTAACCTAATTGTACCAATACTGGTATTATTTTGAAACTATTTTAGGATAATACAAACAAGAAATTATGTTAATGCTGTTAGGAAATATGGGGAATAGAGAAACAAGTCAACACTTTACAAGAGGGAAAACAGATGAATCCAGATGAGGAACATTCTAGAGAACAAATAACTGAGTTCTGGTAACACGGAGAGAAAAGGGGCGAGGAGGCAGGAGAAGAAACCGACCCACCTGGAGGGCAACCTAACAATTTCTATCTTGCCAGTTTTTCCATGCTTTTAAAAAACTTTATTCAGAACTCTTGGCTGTTTTCAGCAGAAAATTCAGTCTGAAGAACCAACAGTTCTTCAGACTGAATTTTGACTATAATTCTTGACTATAGTTCTTCAGACTATAATTTTGCTAATTATAATTACCAAAAGTAATTATAATACTTTTAGTCTCAAATAAGCACAAATGTTATCAATTTAAGAAATAAAGGTAATCTGATTGGGTTTCCAAACTGTTGATTGACATGGGACAGTTGTTCCCTGGTAGGTAATTTGTTACACCTTCCACAGCGTTGGCACAATATATCCTAGGGCGGTGTGTTTCACCATAGCGGATGCAAATGAACTTAGTACTTAGTCTAGTTTATGACAGTTGCCTATATAGCTGTGATTCCTGACTCAACAGAAGACTTATCTAAAATGTCATGTGTCTGAACAGTATCTAAAATAAGTTTTAAGAGACACTTAAGCCAATAAAAATTAGTTTTGGAATAATAGTAATATACTATTATTTCATGAGAATTTCTAAAAGCATAAGTTAAAGACAGTTTGTTACAATTCAAAGATATTAAAATGTTCCTCTTTTTTGAGAATTTTATAATAATCTTTGAATAAGAAGCAGCATTTGGTATGTCCCCAAACTTAGAAATGAGAAACAGTGCCACTACTATTATGTTGGAATTTTAAAATTATATGTAGCAGAATCTAATCTCAATAAATCTAAATCAATAAATCTAAACTCATATTCATTTAAACCCATTAATTAATGAAATAACATGTTCTTTCTTTCAAACGAAAGTACTGGCAAGGATAATGGAACTGAATAACTACTTCCTCATGAGCTTCCTAAAATTAAAAGAAGAGATTTGAGTGTTTGGTAAACTGACCCTCCACCACATCCCTTGAAGACACATTCCTTGAAGAGTATTAATGTAGAAGAGCTGAAACAGAAGAAATCTAAATGTCAAAACATTCCCTATTTCCACAACAATATTGCTGAATGGAGTATTTTTAACACATAACTTCTAAGCCCCAAGACTGATGACTGGTTTCTGAAATCTATAGAGAGAATCTTAAGAGTCCAAGGCTGAACCCTCAAAGTAAAGTGGGAATAAAGTACCTAATCAATAATAAACTTCTAACACTGCAGACTTTAAAAATGTAGATACTTTCTGAGGAACATTAGTTTTACACAACAGGTGACTCCTAGATTATAGTTTGCTTTCTAAGAAAATAATCTTCAAGTTTTAATACTAAATTTAAATTCTAATTGGGGTAAAATAATGGCAAATGTAATTCAGAGAAACACAAATGAATTAATAACTAGGTATAGAAAGATTTTCCTTAAATGTAATATGCTAATAATTGCTGGTTTTTAAATGGTAACAATTTGTAACGAACATGTGATAACTTTATTTACTTTCTTTTCTAAAGTAAACTGACTATTCTGGAAATTAGACAAGTTTTAACAGATTATACAATCAGTCCACCAAAGAGCAGAGCAGAATCTACCATACTCTGTTCTAATTTTATTAAACTCATGACCAAAGTGTTGCCTTTTACATTATTTTCCATAATTTCAGAAGTATAAATTGCTTTCTCATAAGATAAAATGTAAAACAGTCTGAAGAAATCACCTGAAATTGATTGTTTTTAAAACATAAAATCAAATGGATGGTCATTCATACAGTACCAAAGAGGTCTCTGGAGAAAATAATAGTCATATTTACTCGCCGAAGTTTCAGAAAGAAAAAGAATCCTTAACCCCAAAGGACATAAAATAAAATACATTTATTTTATCACTCATATTTTATGAACTGATAGTTCATAAAAGCATAAGATACTCATTTAAAAATGTAGCCTTGCTTGTGGTAGCCTGGGTCAAATGATCCTTTATATCAGCAAGATATAAATAATCATATTTAGGTACTTCTTACTTCCCATAAAGGAAGAATAATATTTGAGTGACTGATAAATTTGAAAAGCTGATTATACATAATAACCATCATGTTGGGGGAGTACATGGCAATCAAACAGATTGTATTGGGCTATTTTAAAAAGTGACACGATAACTGTACCAATTTTTTAGAAAAAAAATAAGGTAGGAGTTCAAAATAGTTAAACTAGTATCTTAGAAAACCATCCACAAGGAAGGTCAAATTTAACATTTTTCAACATGTAAAAAAGATGAAGAGCAGAGGCATTAAAACCTCCCCACAAATTCTTCATGAGGCAAATGTTAAAATGTGGAACATAAGCTCAGAGAAATACACAGAAATGAGTAAGGTCCAGATCTGCTGTGTGTGAGGCATTCCACCCTACAGCACATCTGACATGTGTAGGTATGCCTACAGCTATAAATTTAGAAAAAAATTTGGGTCCATTTTGTTGCGAGTGCACCTCTTGCAATAAATTTGAGTCAGCACCAATGACAGCCCTGCAGTCCTCCGATGTGGCGCTGATCAGGTGGCTGCAGAGCTCCAGCTCACAGCAACACACAATGCAGCTGAGCAGGCAAGCACAGCCCACAGCCAGAAGCGGTTCCTACTCTCCAGAACGAGGAGACCTTTAAGCTTAAGTTTCCCGGAGAAAATGAGATGCTGATGCTGAAGACGACACTATGGTAAGATGTTATTTAAATCAGTAAAAGATTGACCTTGGAATTTTGTCCCCTTTTCTTTCCTTCTTTTTCTTTCTTTCTGTCTTTTTTTTTTTTAAGAAAAAGAACGTTAGGATTGAATATATTTTCAATAGCAAACGCATGCACCAGAAATTTGCTGCAGTGTCAGTGGAGAAATTTCTCTTCAATATCCATTCACTTTGTAAATATACACATTGTTTTCTTTTAGAATCGGCACTGAAATATGCAGAAGAAAAATCACTTTATAAAATGTGAGGTTTGAAGGTATGGTGTTGGTCTGGATTTTGCAAGTGCCTTAAAATGTTTTGCTAGAATATATTTATCCTAAAAATACAAAGATGAATTTCAAAATATTGCTCTAATATCTAAATAAAATCTCATTCCCCCTCCACACATACACACAATTACATTACTGCAGAGATTTAAAAAAAGAGACACGACAGCCATTTTTCCCATCTGAGTAAAAAGAATATAAAAAACCCTAATAGCTTAAGATTCCAACTCTTTATTTGCAGAGAATGCTATTTTATAATATTAAAGCTCTGGGAAGATAAATAAGAAAGACTGTTTAAAAGAAGAGAGAAAATAAAGGAGAAAACTCTACTCCCTCCTGAGAGTAGAGGGAGAGAATCTCTACCACATAGCCCCAGTCGAAGGATTAAGCATTTGGACTATAAATGAAGGGGAGCTTTGTTAGTTTAATCACTGGAACAATTATAAAAGGACTCAACAACAACGAGGTTTATTGAAAATTTTGCCTGATGCTAACTGACCCATGCAGATGCCTAATTGTATTTGCATATTAAAAGAAGGGTATATCTGTTTGTTTCCAGGCTTTGATGGAATATCAGATACTGAAAATGTCTCCCAGCCTGTTCATCCTTCTGTTTCTCACACCTGGTATTTTATGCATTTGTCCTCTCCAATGTATATGCACAGAAAGGCACAGGCATGTGGACTGTTCAGGCAGAAACTTGACTACATTACCAGCTGGACTGCAAGAGAATATTATCCATTTAAACCTGTCTTATAACCACTTTACTGATCTGCATAACCAGTTAACCCAATACACTAATCTGAGGACCTTGGACATTTCAAACAACAGGCTTGAAAGCCTCCCTGCTCAGTTACCCCGGTCCCTCTGGAACGTGTCTGCTGCTAACAACAACATTAAACTGCTTGACAAAGCTGATACTGCCTATCAGTGGAACCTAAAATATCTGGATGTTTCTAAGAATATGCTGGAAAAGGTTGTCCTCATTAAAAATACACTAAGAAGTCTTGAGGTTCTCAACCTAAGTAGTAACAAACTTTGGACAGTTCCAACCAACATGCCCTCCAAATTGCATACTGTGGACCTGTCTAATAATTCCTTGACACAAATCCTTCCAGGAACACTAATAAACCTGACAAATCTCACACATCTTTACCTGCACAACAACAAATTCACATTCATCCCAGATGAAGCTTTTGACCAACTCTTTCAATTGCAAGAAATAACCCTTTACAATAACAGGTGGTCATGTGACCACACACAAAACATTACTTACTTACTGAAGTGGATGATGCAAACAAAAGCCCACGTCATAGGGACTCCCTGTTCTAGCCAAATATCATCTCTGAAGGAACATAACATATACCCCACACCTTCTGGATTTACCTCAAGCTTGTTCACTGTAAGTGGGATGCAGACAGTGGACACCATTAACTCTCTGAGCGTGGTAACTCAACCCAAAGTGACCAAAATGCCCAAACAATATCGAGCAAAGGAAACAACATTTGGCGCCACTCTAAGCAAAGACACCACCTTCACTAGCACTGACAAGGCTTTTGTGCCCTATGCAGAAGACACATCCACAGAAATGATCGATTCACATGAAGCAGCAGCTGCAACGCTAACTATTCATCTCCAAGATGGAATGGTTACAAACACAAGCCTCACTAGCTCAAAAAAATCATCCCCAACACCCATGACCCTAAGTATCACCAGTGGCATGCCAAATAATTTCTCTGAAATGCCTCAACAAAGCACAACTCTTAACTTACGGAGGGAAGAGACCACCACAAACGCAAAGACTCGTTTACCTTCTGCGGCTGGTGCTTGGAAAGTAAATGCGTTGCTTCTCTTACTGTTCAGTGTTGTGGTTGTGCTGGGCGTCTGAGGGTCTGCATTGTCTGCAACTAATGAAAGAACTCCTCCCTGATGTACAGTTGGGAAACTATGTCCCCATCTAACCAGTGATTCAAATATATTAAGTATTCAAAAAAGCCAGTGTTACCTTTCTGATCTGATGTAAATGAAGTAATTTGTCTTAAATAAAAGAAGTGCACAATGTCTTGGTACTTGCTGCTATTTTACTGTCTTAAGTAAAACTAATGAATTTCTTTTTTTAAAAATGAGATGTTTTCTTTTTAAGGCTTCAATTTATTGCACAAGATATAAAGCATCTTAACTTTAATATGTATTTTATGTATGTTTACACTGTCAAACATCTGGGGAAAAAATAAATGGTCTATGCTCATAACTGTGTCACTTGGCTTTCCAGTCACACCAACTTAACCTCACTGACTCAGTGAGGCTTGAAGTGACCTAGTCATTTTTGTCCTGGGTGCCTTGGTCAAGTCTCTATGGTAAGTGAAGTGTTGGAGGCACCCAAGGGTTTTGCCACTAGAGTAAAGCTGTGGTCACCACCCCATGAATGATTATGCCATGTCATTATTCTACACACAAGCCATAATCGTTTTAAATCTAGATGATGTCCTGTTTCTGAAGAACTCTTGGCTACTTTACAGATTATATAATGGACAAAACGCTCTTCAAAAAGCGAGAAGACACTAGGCTTTGCATTTTAATGGGGAAAGTTTAATGGCTTTGTTTTTTTGCATTTAAGAAGGTATTAAAAACAATGAAAAGTTTAGGTTTAAAGTCATATAAAGGAACAGTTTTAGTGCATATTTAACAAATCACTTATTCTGGAAATTTAAATACTTACAAAATTAAAAGTCTTCTATGTGCAGGAGAGAAAAATTTATTTTTTGCACATCACAAATTAGAATCTGACTTACCGCAATTAAAAATGAGATTTAGTTTCAGAATAAATCACGGAGACCAAACAAGCATGGGCAGTACTGAAGGAGGGCGGGCGAGGAAAAGAAAAGCAGGAAGGGAAAAAGAATGGGACTCATTTGGAACTACAGCTGGGCGAGGAACCCAATAACGCAGAAAGCAGGACCGGGGCTACGCACGGGACACATTCTTAGTGCTCCAAATCAAACTGCAGTGGGAATCCAACTAGAAGAAAATCAAGAATTTTCTTCAAATCTAAAAGTAAGCCACCTTATGAATTAGGTAAAAACAAAAGTAATAGCCAAGAGTTGAAAAAAGGAGCACTGAAACAAGGCTAGATTAAAATGCAGGACAGTGTTTCAAAACGCGCGGGCCACAAATGAGGCACTTAATTTGGGAGACATAAGGAAGAGTCTACTTCAAGTACTCCTAAAACTGGGAAAAAGGATACAGAAAGAAAATTTTATGGTCCTTCCTAAGAAATTCTAAAATTAAGATAGACTTCCTTCCAGATTTAGGAACACTTCTACTGAGGGGGAGAGGGGAGGGAAGGGTAAGAGCCTTCTAAAGCACTCTCTTTTTTTTCTTTTTAAACACCAGGCTTATGGAAAAATTACTGTTAAACTTCAATAAAGCAATTCCTCTCCTATGCCGACTAGTGAAGTGGCTCTTGAGCATTTTTCTGCCCCAGCAACCTAACTGGCTCCCCTAACCTAGGTTGGGGAATTTCACTACGGAGAAAAGGAGTTATTTGAAATAATCTGCTAAATGGTTTTAAAATGCATTACTTTTCCAAATGAGCAAATCATTCTCACTTCCTCCCAATCACTGATCTACTATCTTCACTACTGATGATAGACGCTAACTGCTTAGATATTTTCTACTCTACCTCACTCTAGCATTTTGTTTAAAAATATATATATATATTTTTTTAATCCAAGATTGCTCTATCCAGCAAAGCTTTCATTTAGAATGGAAGGGCAGATAAAGTGCTTCTCAGATAAGGCCAAGTTAAAGGAGTTAGTTCATCACCACCAAGCCCTTATTATATGAAATGTTAAAGGAATTTATCTAAGAAAAAGAAGATAAAAATATGAACAGTAAAATGACAGCAAACTCACAGTTATTAACAATCACACCTAAAACAAAAGCAAACCAAGAGGACAGCTAGATCAGGAGTGGAACCATAGAAATGGAGATCACATGGAGGGTTATCAACAGGGGAGTGGGAGGGGGAGAGAGGAAGAAAAGGTACAGAGAATAAGTAGCATAGATGGTGGGGAGAAAATAGAAAGGGGGAGGGTAAAAATAGTATAGGAAATGTAGAAGCCACAGAACTTATATGTATGACTTATATGTATACTTACTGTATTACTGAACTCCATAAACATTTTAAAATGCATTAGTGCTCAGCATCTATCTCTCAAGCCTATAAGACACATATATCCATCCATCCAACCCTAACTAAGACTTCTGTTTCCCAAGTAACTTGTTCCTCACCAGTCAACTGGATTCAAATAAGAACACAAACACAAAAGCAAATGCAATAAGGGATAAAGCAGCAGTGAAGAGTGTGCGCTGGTGTCAAAGGTTCTAGGCCTAAATCCTGCCTCTGCCTCTTCTCAGCTGTGTAACTCTGTGTAACACTGGTCTACGATGCTCTACAGCACAGATTTCTTGTCTATAATATGGGCTAGCAGGACTTATTTATTCATAGCATTTTATTCTGAGGATTAAATGGCATAATTCATGTAATGTTGCTGTTGTCATTAGGATTATTATTACTACTTGTGCATGTCCAAGCCCAGCGAACACCCAAAGGAATGAAAGGGTGTATTTGCTTCAGCCCTGTTCCTCCGCCCTCTGGAATTCAGGTTAGGGTACTAATGGAATAGGGACCCAGCTGAAAGCCAGACAAACGCTCATTACAGCCCAGCAGAACGGGATGTCTTCTGTAGCTGACTGAAAGGGTCACAAACATGTGCTATTCAATAGTCTTCCATAACAATGCTCTGAAGCAATATAACCAAATTCCTTTAACTAACACCAAAAGTTTCAAACAGAAGTCAACCTAAAATCTTCTGTAAAATTATTCCATTTTAAGACATTGTTTTAAATATTTTTTAAAATCCTCACCCAAGAATATGATTTGAGAGAGAGAAACCAATTGGCTGCCTCCCATACATACCTGACAGGGGACAGAACCGCAACCTTTTGGAGTGCAGGGCAACACTTGAACCAGCCGAGCCAGGGCTCTTTTTGAAGCACATTTTAAGAACCAGATAAGGTATGGTACCGTGTACTTACAAACACCTTGCTTAAAAGTAAAAAGTTGTATTTCTATTCAAATCAGGATCAAGTACCAATACCCATTTTCATCAATTTTTTAAACATTATTTGAAAAATTTCAGAACAAAAAACAGAAACAGCAGATAAAATTACAGGAAAGTAAAAACCAAAATGGTTATTATTAACAGGTGATATAATTGTCCATCTAAAGAATTCCTCAAGAATACCTTCAGGAGGGCAACTTGAAATAAATACCAAAATAAATATGGAACTATTAAAAATTTTCTCATATGCTGGCAACAAGTAATTAGGAAATTACAGGAAAAAGACACCATTCATAACAATAACAGTACACCAAAATTAGCAATGCCAACACTAACATTCACATGCAATGAATAGAACCAAATGAGGAAAAGGTAAAAAACATTAATGAAAGGTGTAAACTTGACAGAGGTGCTAGACAAAGGTCTCTCCGTTTATTTACTCTTTCACTCAATGAGTCTTTATTCAGCATCTGGAACACACCAAGCACCAAGGCTGATAAGTACAGGAGATACACTCTTACTGATACCGTAAAGATGCGATTATGTCCAGTATAACTTACGGATTAAGCCAATTCTGACAAGCATTCTAATGAGATTCTTTTTGAAACACAGCACTAAACACGTAAGTTCATATGGAAAAATAAGCAGGTAAAAGAAAAAATGAAGAAATAGTAAAGGCACCTTAACCTTTCCTGAGAGGGAAACAAACCACTGTGAATATTAAGACAGAATGGTAGAGGCGTAAAAGCAGAAAAGAAGATAACCCCATATGGAGATGGTAGCACACTGGAGCACAGTACACACACAAACTCCCCATGACTCCATTTCCTCATAGGGCGGTTGTGAGGAAAGATGAGATAATATATGTAAAGTGCTTAGAACCACACAACAGTGCTCACCACACTGCAAGCTCTCAAAAACTATTAACTTCAGAAGGAAGAAAAAACCCACAAATCAAAGAGGAAGGGAAAATTCAATAAACGATGCTGGGAAAACTGGAAAACAGTCCAACTTAACACTCACTTCATTTGCTCTGCCTACATAGTGAACTAAAAAGGATGATATTAAAAAAGGGAGTCTTAAAACCAACAGGAGGATTTAAAAATACTTATAAATATCTGGGTGGCTATTTTTATTAGAAAAAGAAAAAATCACAGAGAAATTATCAACAGATGTGTCTATATAAAACCCTCAAATTTCTTTATGCTGAAACAATGAGCCTAATAAAAATATTCAGAGAATAAAGAAGGTTGTTAATTAAAGCTCATAAAAATTATGAGAAAAACATTTAGATTCCCAATAGAAAGTGGGCAAGACACAAACAGAGTATTTTAAAGACAGGAAGTATGGTTCTTGATAAATATACGGGAATATAGTGAGCCCCATAATACTGCTTACCGCGGGGTCAGGCCTTGCTTCCCTGCACAGTATCATCTTAAAATTTTCCTACTCCATCACTATGAAATTCAAACTAAAAGTTTGTTTGTGTCCCTCTAATCTACGTGCTCTCTCTCGCCACCAGGCTTTCACAGACGATGCATGCTGTCTTTGATTCCCTCCCCTTCCTCTTCTTCCCCTGGAAAACCCTTATTTATCCCTTTGGTTTCAGTTTAGATACCACTTTCTCCTAAGAGTTTAGTTTTTGACCATCTTGATCTGATGTTATAAATAAAAAAATGAATTAATACCAATCAACAATGTGTCTGGTATGCTAATTATGACCTCCTTAAGGCGGACTAAGTCAAACCTCCAAGTCTTATTCTAGAATCAAAGTTTCTTCCACTATGTCAAAGTCACAGCTTCATAGTCCAGAGAAAAGAGAGCTCAAAGAAGAAGCTGGTACTTCTCATGTAAGAATTTAGTTTTGGGCAGTCGGGAGCTACCCTTGGAGCAATTTCCAGAGAAAGGCTGATTCTAATACCTGTGAACAATTCAGTAAAAGTAGACTGCTCAAGGGAAGTGAATCACGGAAACAGAAACAAATGTCACTTCTATGTGTTAATAATGTGTTAAACAGGCTAGTTTGCTTTACACTTTGAAAAAGTGTGGTGCAAAGTGAGGTTTTTCAGTATAGCTCAACTTTAAGAAGTACCCCAACTCTGTTCAAGATGTCTAGGAACCAGTCAAGACATATGCTCAACACACCTATTTATCTCTTCTATAGATTGGGACTGATACTCTGAATTTGTTGGAAATGGATTAATAAGCTCAAAGTACAGAAATTAAACACACACAAACACACAATAAAAATGGCAAAACTATGTAATTCTAAGTGTCTTTAAAGCACATTATGATTTAATAGAATGAGCATGAGATAAGTTTTTATCACCTGCATTAGTGCCTTGGGCAAGTAATTAATGCATCTTCTGGTAAAAATCTACATAGTTAAGAACATGTATTCTTATGGGTGTTTTAAAGAATAGATTAAATTATGTATATTAAAGCACTGTTTAGGTGCTACATAAAAATTGTAAAGATTACTGCTATCCCTTGTTTAAGGGCTCCTTAGGTGATTAACAAGGTCAGAAATAGAAATGACAGAACCCAAACTGGTACATAATTCCCAAATATCTGCCCTCTTTAGTTACCCTTCAAATAGCTAGTTTATAAGGTTTGTTATTTATTTATCCTATGGGTAATATAATTTATCACTAAAAAATCAGATATCTGAGTATTTCACAAGGGTATCTTACAACCAAGTACCAAATAAATTCCCTGGTATATACTCAACACCAGGAAATGCAGTTTTTATCTTTGCATTATTTTGTTGCCCGTAGCCACAGTTCAAACAAACAAACAAACGAACACCCTGGAAGACTGCAGGAGTTCAAAGGCCTGTCAAATGCTTGCCTCAACAGAAAATAAACTAAGGTATAATGGCTTTTCATTGAGAAAGGAAAAAACAAAGCATCGATAAAGGGAAACAAGGATGCCGCACACCACAAGAACCACCAGGAAGGCTTGTTTGCCAACCGAAGCCTCAGCAACCACTGCCGCATCTGAGACGCCGCGCACTTTAAGAGTAACTGGCGCAGAGCCAAGTCCACTTAGCAGTTCTATTACTCAGATGTCAGCAGCTCACTCAGCTATATTGCCTCACACCAATGACGAATAATTAAAGAAAGCACATACATGTTTAAAAATAATTTCATCTATTTACAGGCTCCAATATTTCCTCACTGCATAGCTTTTCTATTATGATTTGCCAAAAATTCTTTCTTGATTTAACAAAGTATATTCGGGTGAGGTATTATGAATCTCTTGACCTGATACTAAAATTTTTAAAATACTGTAGGTGGTAGGACATTAAATACGAAATTAGAGGCATACTGTAAAAGCTCGAGTGTCTTTAAGACATATTAAAATTAACTAAAGGATCAAGAAGCCACCTGAAACTAGTAAAACAACATCTTCATATATTAACTCTGAGTTGACTGACTATAAACGTAAGTGTTGCATGTGATACATCTAAATTTCTGTATGTCTCTTCAAAGCAGTCATGTTTGAGTCACTATCAGCTCTTATTCCAACAAACATGTCATTATGGAACGCATCTCTGGGGCCCCTCCTCTCAAACATCACTAAGGGCCAGTTTAGAAGTCACACAAGAAAAAGACTCATTTTAAACAACAATAAAAAATAGTATTACTAAACTTGCCATTTAGTTTGTCAAAATTTTCAAGTATAACATTTTTCCTACCACATTAAAAAAAATATGCTTCATTTGACAGTACCTTCCAAAAATGTATTTCCCTAAAATGTGCTCAAAGGTGGCAGGGTTTGAAGTATATACATCATCTCTAATAGCGACTCTTCAGAAGGCAACGATATTCACTTGGCTGTATTTAATCTTAGATGCTTGTTTTAAAATCTCTCCACGTTGTTTTATGTAATCAAACCTTGCAAGCACATCTCAAGGTTCTTTTCAAGGATTGCATACTTATCTACTCAAAGAGGGGAACCACAGTTGATGCGAAACAACAACTATTTCTGCCTAACAGTAGATGGACCGCAGCCACTTGCCACTGGCTTTGGAAGCATAAGTCAGGTCAGAACCACAGATTATTCAGTGTGTATCAGTCATTTAGTCACCTTCGATGAGTAACTCGAACCCTTGCTGCACTAACACCCAAGGCCACCACACTCCTACAAATCAAATATCACAGAAAATGAAATCACTTGACTTAAGAAATCTTTTGACTCAATTCAGAACTTCAATTGTAATCACTCTCCTAAATCAAATCTTCCTTCAAACTACAATCGTGTAAGTAAAACTGATGATTAGTTTTCACACTATCATTAAATGATTACATATATATAATAATTAAGAGCTAGGCTCACTAAGTGTTCTATGAAATGTCACCTACTCGGCTAGATTTTCTGCGTATCCATACAAAGACATCTAAGACCTAGGAGCTAAAAGTCCAATAGGTGAACAAAGAAATTATATTCCACACACCCCCAAATAGCCAAGACATAGAAACAACCTAAGTGTCCATCGATAGGTGAATGAATAAAAAAAATGTGGTATAAGACTACAATGGAATATTATTCAGCCGTAAAAAGAAAAAACCCTGATACCTACAACAATATGGATGGACCTGAAGACATTATGCTAAGTGAAATAAGACAATCAGAGAAAGACAAATACTATACAATTTCACTTATAGTGAAATCAAAATTTTAAAAAATCCCCAAAACCAAAACACAGAACTCACAGATACAGAGAACAGACTGGTGGCTGCCCAGAGGGACAACGGGGAGGGCAAGGCTGGGATATTGAGTGAAGGCGACCAAAGGGGACAACCTTCTAGTTTTAAAATAAGTAAGTCCTAGGGATATAATGTATAGTGAGGTGATTAAAGTTCATTATGCTAATATTATGTATTCAAAAGTTGCCAAGAGAGTAAATCTTTAAAGGTTTTCATCACAAGAAAAAAGTTTTGTGAGGTGACAGACGTTAACTGGACTCTTCTGGTGATCACTTTGCAATATATACACATATTGAATCGTGTTGTACATCTGAAACTAATATAATGTTATATGTCAATTACATCTCAATTAAAAGAAGAAAAATTATATTCTAACATGGGCATTTACCAAAATTTGCCTAACAAGACAGACAAGAACAAGCGCCGGGTGGGGTGCAGAGAAATCAGAACTCTCACACACCGCTAGGGTAGGAGAGGACATGCTGGGAACGTAAAACGACCAAGCAGCTTTGAAACCAGCCTGGCAGTTCCTGAGAGTGCGCAGCATCACGCTGTGCGCCAGCAGTTCAGCTCCCAAGATACACATACCTAAGCACGTGCAGAACATATATCCACACAAAAACTTGTACATGAATGTTCATAGAAGCAGTATTCATAATACCCCCAAATGGAAATAATATCCCTCAGAAACAGATAGATAAAAATGTGATTAACCTATAAAATAATTAAACTATATTATTTGGCTATAAAAGGGAATAAAGTACTGACGCCATAATACCCATAAACTTTGAAAACATGATGTACAGTACAAGAAGCCACTCACACAATAGCACTTATGGCACTACACCACTCGTATAAAATGTTCAGAAGAGGCGAATCCACAGAGACAAAAGTGGATTAGCAGTTGCCAGAGACTAGGGGAATGAGCAATACTGGGGAATCATGCTAATGGGTATTGGGTTTCTTTCTGGGGTGATGAAGAGTTTAAAATCATAGTGGTGATGACTGCACAACTTTGTGAATATACTAAAAACCACTTAACTGTATACTTTAAAAGGGTGAATTTTATAATATGTGAATTACATCTAAATAAAACTGTTAGTTTTTTTTAAAGATTTTATTTATTTTTAGAGCAGGGAAAGGAGGGAGAAAGAGAGGAAGAGAAACATCAGTGTGTGGTTGCCCCTCACACACCCCACACTGGGGACTGGGGACCTGGCACATGCCCTGACTGGGAATTGAACCAGCGACCCTTTGGTTCACAGGCCTGCGCTCAATCCACTGGGCCACACCAGTCAGGGCAAGCTGTTATTTTTTTATTTTTTTTATTTTTTAGCTTGCCTAGAGGAGTCAGAGTGAGATTACTAAGATGGGCCTGGAATCAGAAGTAGGAGTTTGCCCTATGTCAAAGGAAGGTCATCCAAAGCTGATGAGACTATGCAAAAGCGTAAGGCATGCTGGGATGCCCAGGGGTGGCAGAGTAGGGCAACGGTGAGACGGTCAGTGTTGCTAAAACAAAGGTGAGGCATATAATATAAAGTCTGCAGCATCCTTCTAAAATGTTTTACATACTGTAATGACTAGTCTCTTTTTATTAAACTTTTAAAAAATAATTTTATTATTTTTATTTTTATTTATTTTCCTTTAGAGAGGGGAAGGGGAGGAGGAGGAAGAAAGATGGAGAGAAACATCAATGTGTGGTTGCCTCTCCACACCCCCAAACTGGGGACCTGGCTTGCAACCCAGGGATGTGCCCTGACTGTGAATTGAACCTGTGACCTTTTGGTTCACAGGCCAGTGCTCAATCCACTGAGCCACACCAGCCAGGGCTATTAAACTTTTGAGAGAAATGGTTTTAGTGGAGGTAATATACGGAATGTTCACTTGGCATTCTGAGCTTTCTGAAAAGACTTTGTGGTCTTGCCAGTTCCTAAAATCTTCTTAACAACTGCCCTGATGCTACCCTTAGCGACGTATCATGAATATACTTTTCTGAGAACAGCCCAGAAATCATATAAGGCTTACTGGGAACAACATCAATGTTGGTAGCATTATCATATTTCCAAAATAAGGCCAGCATCTAGCCTCTTACCATACGATTTTCAATATTCTCCAGTTCAGCAGTCTTGCAACTATTGTGAATGGCATAATGCACAGGTAGCAAACACAAGGCCCAAAGTCCAGCCTTCCACCTTGTTTTATCCAGCCCTGCACTCTGTTTCTACCTGGGCGCAGTGCTGAGTTCTCACTTAACTATTAAGGAGTAATTACATTTATACAGTCCTAAAATTACTTTAGGTCCTTTGAAGGCAACCACGAGGCTGATGTGGCCCCCAGTGAAAATGAGTTTGACGCCCCTGGCATGATGGATTAAAAGAGACTTTATAAGATGCTAAAGATAAAGACTTTCTTATAGCCAGTGGTATTTTGAAGTGTGGTGTGTATATGATAGGAAATAAGCATTTACTATTTCAGTGTTCTTTTATTTACCATTATCTTTTGTTTACTGGTTTTCTGAGAAAGGTTTAAGTTTCATGTTAAGTCTTAAAATGACTGATGTGAAGAACAGAAACAGGGAAGGCTCCTATCAAAGGTGCAGCCATCTGAGTTAGACCCCAAAGGAGGAACAGAACTTTGAATGAGGAAGAAGTACTTTGGGCAGGAAAGGAAAGCTGCACAAAGATACAGAGGTGGAAGGTATTTCAAGGTCTGAATAATAGCGAGTGATTTTTGTTTGGGAGCATTTGAGCACTGGAGAGTTCAGAACTTTAAAGTTTACTTATCATCAAGAGCTTAAAAATCAGTAAGAAAAAGATAATGAGAAACCCCAGGTTGGAGAGCCATTTGGCTAGGTAATGATGCAACTACCTAAGAGATTAGAAGAACATAGCAGAATGAGAAAAGGAAAATGTTGAATTTTAAGTAAGTTGACACTGACATGTGTAAGTATCAATAAAGAGTTGTCTGTGCGTTCTCTTAGTACTCTGATTTATAATATCTACTCTGGTTGCTAAGAGGTTTTTTGCGTTACTTCTTAGGCATGACCAAGCTAAATGCCAGGTAAGTAAGGTTCTGTATATGTACTGTATAAACAGGATTTTACTAGCACTGGTTCTATTCATTCAGGTGGAAAAAAAATGTCATGGCAAAGTAAAACAAGTGAGAACATGTACAGACTTGTACTTTTGCTATTTATGCAACAATTTCCTTGTGTGCCAATGCCATTGTTCACAGCCTGCAATTTTTAAAGAGTGGTGGCCCAAGTGATGAAAGCATTAGCACAGTACAACCCAACTTCCCTGTACACTAATTATCAAGGAAAAGAAGCGATCAAAAGACAAACTTTCTTTAAAGAATCTATTCTAATTCTTAATTGGTCGTTAAATGTATTCAATCTTTTTAAACCCAGTATGAAAGTATCACTGTCATACACAATCCTTTTGTTATTAAGTTAGTTGTATACTATTAAAGTTTAACCTTTTCTAATAGGTTACTTTATTTACTAGAAATTAAACTCTCAAAATGCTATATTACTACTTGAAAATGACCATGGCCAGAAACCACCTGTGAACTTATAAACAAGATGTGTTGGGGGTAGGGGGGACACAGACATCCATCTCCAACATACTTACTTGGTTTTAACTCATAATAATCACAGCAGGCAAAGCAGTATCTATTTCTCTACAGTCAGTCCAGTGACGAAATTCATAATGTATGCATGGATGAGAGAAATAACAAAGTGGCATTCACTGGATTCTTTAAATAAGTAATTAGGTTTTAGAAAGACTTTACTTGAATTCCTTGATCTCTGCCAAAGTCCATCTGTTTACACTAGTTGTCTGGAAAACTCTCAATAGGGTATTTCCAAAGAGCAATGGCAGGTCAAGTTTGGAACATGTGACTTACTCTCTAATTATATTTAAATGGCCCACAGTGAGTAAAAAATCAGATCCCACGTAGGACACTGGAGAAAGCCTGAATTCTCAATCTTCAAAGAAAAAAACATTAAAAGGTAATACTAAATTTTCTCATTACTTATTAAAACCAAATGTAACTTTTAGTATATTAGTTTTCTAAAATTAAAATTTGAGCTTCAAGTTAAAAGAAATGAAAGAATAGTTAACTATGCTCAACATGGGCTAGTCGCATTAACTCAAATGTAGCAAGCCATTCTATCTGAATATAAGATAAAAGGAAATTAGCCTCAATTTAAAAATGGTTTACTATTAAACTTTTGGTGTAAGTTTATTCTATGTCTTCACAATCCACATCTAAAAAAACATTGGACTAAGACTCCAGTTCTAGTCCTAGTCATTTGTAGCTATGCATCCTCAGGCAAGTTATGCTCTTTTGCCTGAGCCCATTTGTGAGAAGAAAGGGTGAATTTTGATCACTTCTATATCTCCTTCTATCTTAACAACTGTAAACTAAAAGGTTGGCATTTCCCTAGTGCTGAGAAGGTTCATTTTTCTCCCTTTTTAACAAAGATAGTCCTTAAATTTGTCTGTGATCCAAGTCTTAGATTAAATTTCTATAAATATTTTTAAACAGGAAAATGATGTTCAAGTTATCCCTCGTCAGCCTTTTCCTCCTCTTTGTTGGTCACATTTGGGGGGACCCAAGTACCACAAGTTCTGTGACAGCTGCAAATACCATGACGGATTTGAATTCTAAGACAACTGCGGATTCCAAGACAATGCCAAATCACCAAACGACCCTGATTCCCAGGATGAACCCAAATTCTAAGACGACCTCACACTCAAATCCCAAGACAACTCTGAAAACAACAGTGACCTCAAAGACAGCCACCACCGTGAATACAACAGTGAAAAATGATGGCACCACACTGAATCCAAGGGACAACGTTCACTTTCTTTTCTACGTAATATTTTTGTTGTTTTGCATGCACTGAAGTTGAAGTGGACTTGAATTGCCTGCATTCCTATCTCAGTTCTTTATCATCTGCTAAATGACACCAAACATGCTGAGAAAATCAAATATAACTACTTTTAGGAAATCATCATTATCCTAGCTTAATTTGGTTGTTTGCATATTTTAATTGTATAAACCTAATTACTACCTGAATATGATTTCCTTCTTATAAATGCTAAAAAAGCACAAAATAGCAATGTTTGCAAAATCAAATTGAAAATCAGATTTCTACACTGAAGGTGTAAGAGAAGAAGTTATGGTGGTGTTTAACCAAAATATGTTTCTGTGTGAGAGAGTGGGAGGGGGATGAGGAGTGATGGGTGTTGTTCTTATATTATTTTATTTTTTATTAAATAGACAAAAGTGCTAATCTAATAAGT
Source organism: Sturnira hondurensis (assembly GCF_014824575.4). Classification (NCBI taxonomy): domain Eukaryota; kingdom Metazoa; phylum Chordata; class Mammalia; order Chiroptera; family Phyllostomidae; genus Sturnira; species Sturnira hondurensis. The sequence continues at coordinate 15,421,998 of NW_028091359.1, forward strand.
AGAAACAACAGTACTCTATGCAACAATACACCCGTGACACATTTCATGAATGTATAATAGTAATATGTTGTTACAGTAAAAAAATTGCCTACCTGCTAACCTTTGTAATACATAATAGCTACTCCAATGAAAAGATTCTGTTGCTTTGAGCAACATTTTGTTTTATATATCAAAAGGTCATTTGTAAATCAGAGGCCTAGAATTCAGAATTCTTCCTTAATAGAAATAAACCTTGTAACTATTGTTGAGATTTTCATATTGTTCTATTGATACAAAGGTTAATCTAACCAAAAACCTAATGTAGAACTTTAACAGGTATAATAACCATGGTATTAATAGTGCAGTTGTTACGGTCTGAAACTCAGCTCTGGTTCTTTAGCTTGTGCTACCATGAGTTAAATACATGAACCAGTGAAATTCTCAAACAAACTTCAGCAATAAACTGACCACAAATTAATCACTTGGGGGTGCCTGTTAAACACACAGGATTAGGCTCTACCTCTGAGATTCTGACTTGGCAACTCAAAGTAGGGCCAGGGATTGGTTTGTTTGTTTGAGTTCTCCAGGTCATTCTGATAACTAGGTCCAGGAAGAACTAACAACTTCTCTAAGTTTCAGCTTATACACATGTCAATCACGGTTACTATTTATACCTCAGAAGGTTATTGTGAGGGTTAAATGAAAAGTTATAAAATATGCACAGGTGTCTGATGCAGACAAAGTGCTTAGTAAATGTTAGCTGTCATTACTACTACTACTACCTCCACCCAAAGAGCAACTGTCAGGAATTACAATATTCAAGAAAACTCTTCATTGCAACTTTTGGGTTTTAGGTTTTTTATTATTCTTACAAAAATAGCCTGTGCTCTTGGTAACAAGTCTAACAGCACAGAGATACACAACAGAAATATTATAATGGGCCCTCTACCTCCTCCAATCGGACTCCCCTGAGATAAGCAAGGTGAGCAGTTCGGTGTGTATACTTCCACACAATTCTCAGTCAATACACACTACACACACATACCCATATCACTCTGCACCTTGTACGTAAGTGTCAGAATCATCCTTCTGTGTCTTTTAAAAGCAGCACAGCATTAGGGGACTTCTGTCACTTTTGCCAGCACAGAATCCATCACTCCTCATTCTGGTATCAGCGATGCAATTTTCCCCAGGGGGACCCTGCCCCTTAAATCCCCTTTTCGGTTGACTAGGGCTGGCTTTACCACTGAGCTCCAATAACAGGACATATAACTCAGCCATGCAATTCCACCCTTGCCACAGTAACTGCCTTGAGAATTAACTTGTGAGTTAAGGCAGGCTAATATAAAACCAGAACTTCTGCTGTAACTACTGGGAAAGAGGTGTTTTTCCACTGGGGTCCTTGAGCTGGGAGAACACAAAGCACTGCTGGCTACGGCTTAGGAAGAGCTGTGGAGGAATGAAATGAACATAAAGAAAGTGGAGCAGAGAGACAGAGAAGACAGATATCCTCCGGATGACACTGTTCTAAGCGCTGCATGGAGTCACACAAGGAGCCAGGCCACCCCTTGATCTTCTCAGGGACATGTGTCAACTAACATTCTCTTTGGCTTATACAACTCTGAATTTTGTTCTGCCCCTTGTAACAAGCAAAAAAACAAACAAAAAACAACCCTTTAACACACTGCACATTACTCCATAACACTGACCTATAATCATTTATTCAAAAATTCAAACCTACTTATATTGCATTCTTTTTTCTTTCACCTCTATAAACACTGTGGCAACAACTGTCCTTGTATTTACGACACTTGAACTACTATGGAGCAGGAGCATAAGTACATGGGAGCAGTAACAAGAAAACATTAGAAACTGAAAAAGGCCAAAATTCAGGGGCCCCTTGTATGCCTCAATAAAGCACCTGGGCTTTACACGGGGAGTCAGTGGTGCTATTTAACACACTGAGAGAGACATGGTTAGTTTCGTACTGGAAACCTTCTCCAGAAGTAATTTTAAGGTGGGCAGGAAGCGGTGACCTGGAGATTGGGGGACAGGAGGGTAACGCTGCATTAGCGCACGTAAGAGTTCATAAAGAGTCTCAGTGATGGCAGCGGGGGAAAATGGTTTCAAAATACACTTGCAAGGTATTTAAAATGAGTAGTTAGCCACTGGGTGCTCTTCCCTCCTGGAGCTAAGGCTTCACACCAGGTGAAACTGCAGGCCAGGAAGAGTTCTAGTAAGTCTAAGCAAGAAACTGAAAGGACTGGAAATCTAAAATTGGCAGTGGTCATATCGAAAAAATAAATAAATAAATAAATAAAACCTCAAACATTCCGTAAAGAAATTTTATAGGTCACAAAGCACTTGGGAGAGGCAGACAGCACCGTTTTTTATAAGCACACCACCCCATTTTTAATGTATGAAGAAACAGATTCAGAAGCTAACTTGTCTAAGCTGACACAGCTGACAAGCAGGGAGCAGGGAACCCTCCACACTCTCTCACGTGGGCTACCCGGGCAGCCGGCTGATTAGGCCCAGGGGTGTGTGCATCCGACCTGTCCTGCTTTCATTTGGTCTTTCATCGCCGAGAAGGAACGTAATCTTGTATGTTCCTTCTGACTGTGAAGAAAACCACCTGTTTTGAGGTTTCTGAGAATCTTTACTTATAAACTAAGTAAGAGTTTAAAGGGGGAGGAGGACACATACCTACCTACACCTCTCACCAATGTGTCACTTTTCATCATTCAGCTAAATTAGGGAAAGTCAAAATACACTAGCTGAATTAAAGGTTAAGGATGGAATATAAACATGGCTCATCTCAAAAATTACCTTAGGCAATTTAAAACAGCAGCTGAGAAAAAGCTGAAGAGAAGACTTTCATGGGAAGGTGAAGAGATGTTACTCGGAATTATTAAAGAAGAAAGCTAAGGGTATGATACCCTAATGCCCCAGTTCTTGGACTTCTTAACCTCAACGCTATCTGAATTATCTGATTAAACCAGTTTCCCATCTTCCACCTTCCTTTCTTCATTTCTTTCCCATTATTTCTTAACTCCCATTTGTTTTCTATACACACCAAGTTTTTTGCCACCCATGGCTACCAAGTCTACTGGCATAATTCCTCAATTCACATAAAGTTAAATTCAGGAACTCAGAAAGACTACATAATTCCTACAGCTAGTGAATAGCAACACTAAGACTAAACGGTTCTTGATATTCCAAAGTCCTTGATATCCCAAAGCCATTCCAGTGGTCTCTATTACATGACATTGTCTCTAAGGTTCAGTTAGCCATGAATATGTCACACTAAGTAGGAAGAAGTAAAACTGACCAAATCATGTCACGGATGAGTTCTCAAAAGGAAGGCAAAATGAAGCAGAAAGAAAAAACAGTAGGAGGCCATGCAGCGCAGGCATCGTACCCACTGTTAAGGAGGAGCTCCGTGCAGTACCATACAAGCTTTCTAGGAACTAGACATAACATGAAGACAGTATGAAGAAACACAACCAATTTTCCAGCCTGTCACCTCCTACACCATCTTTATAGAAATCTCCCACAGCTTCTCTGAACTATTTGTTAAATCACACCCATGCTACCTTATACAGCACATCACCAAAACTGCTCAGAAACAGATGCTTAAAGTTTCATTTCTGCTAAAAAGAAAAGTTCTTCATGATCATGTTGTGGATATTATATAATCAGAATATACCTAAAAACAAAAAATCCTTTGTAATGTTTTTTAGTCTTGCTAATTAATCCATTGTAGGTAGCATTAAAAAGTTGATGTAGGAAAGAGAAGCCAATATCAAATGGGTAATATGAAAAGCAATTTCTATTGTACTGCGCATTACTTCAGGACAAGATAGCTATTTATCCAGCTATAGTCTTCCAGATAAAGTTGTTTTCAATTCTTCTCAAGTCAAATAGAAAAACCCAAACTCGCTGACACACTTGCACTCTCTCTCCGTATTTGCTAGCATTTTAAAATTTTGTTAAGAGAAACTACAACATAGTATCCCTTACCTCCGTGCGACATAATAAAATATAGGATTCCCAGCTTTGGAAGTCCCAGCTTGGTAGAAAATACTTAATGTTTTCAAAGCCTTGAACTCTTCTTTCTCATGTACTTGATGCCTGCAAGAAGAGAAGAACAAAGCAGTCATAGGCTTTATATTGTCGAGCACTTAAAAAAATCGACAGCTGGACCAATAATAAAACGTGCAAAATAACCAAGTACCCAAAGAGGTAGATGGTGTGTCATCCTCCCCACCTTTGAAGGGCAATTTGGAACAGGTAATAAAACGCTTAAGGGGTCACTCTTTGAACCCCACAGAGTAGTTCTTAGGACTATCCTAAGAAAATTAGTGGACAGGGATATTAACCACAGAATTGTTTTTAATCACGGTATTTTTTTTAGATGGAAGTTTCTGAGTAACTTATTGGTTTTTTAGAGTTCAGTTTCTCAACCTTTTCATTCTCATGAATGGTATCAGCACCTTTTTCAGATGGTTACTCAGTTGTACCGCTACTTCTTAATAGTCCATTCTAATCTCCCTATCCTGAATATTGCTTTTATCTTATATTAAGTTCCCACCCAGGGGTGTGGCTCAGTTGGTTGGAGCATTGTCCTGTAACCAAAAGGTTGGATTGACATATTCATATATATATTTTAACAATAACAAAGAATGAGAGTCATGTGTACTGAAACATGATCTATAGTAGTTCCCCATTACTCCCCTGGAATATATTCCAAGACCCCCAGTGGATGCTTGAAAGTACAAATAGTAACAAACCCTACATAAGGTATGTTTTTTTCTTATACACACATACCTGTAATAAAGTTGAATTTATCAACTAGGTACAGTAATAGAGTAACAGCAATAACTAACAATGAGATAGAACAATTACAAACTATAACGAACGCTACGTGAATAGCCCTGTGCTCATCTTGAGGTAGAACAAGCACTACCTGAACACGCGCACTGGGATACTGCAAGTCAGTCCAGGAGTGGAGACGGCCGCCGCACGACTAACAGGCGGTAACGCCCACGGCGCCCACACACCGGACAAAGGGATGACTCGCAGCCCACACACCGGACAAAGGGATGACTCGCAGCCCAGACCGACAGTGTAGGACGGCACAGCACGTCATCACTCTCCTCATAACAGCACATAATTTAAAACTTATGAATTATTCACTTCTGGAATGTTTCATTTAGTATTTTTAGACTGTGTTTTATAATAGGTAACTGAAACCATGGAAAGCTAACCTGTGGATAAGGGGGAACTACTGTATATATAATGTGATTAATAATAATAGGCACTTACAATGCAAGGCACATTATGTGCAAATTTTTATGTGAATTAACTTCTGAATGTCAGGTTCTGCTTTTTTCTTTCTGCTTCTGGCAATGCTATGAACAAAACACTTAACCCATAGTCACTCTGAAGCACATACTAGGGGACTTAGTGTAAAGTACTATGAAAGGTACTTTAAAGGTGAGGATTCAGCACTACCTTCATTATAATATCACAAAAGTAAACATCCAACAACAAGCATTGTTTATTTAGCTCACAAACTAAATCCTCCTAAATGATATTCAAGATTCAAGCAAATGTCCACAGAAATTTCATAGCAATATTGAAGTATACTAATTTTCTGAGCCTCAGTCTCAATCTCGTTAAATTTTAGGAGGGTTCTGAAAAATGTTACAGTGCGGTATAAAGAGCCCAGCACTTAGAACCAAAGGACCTATGAATTAGATGTGGAATTTTGGGCAAATTAGTTATACACTTTGACCTATATATTTTTTTCTTTTTTAAAAAAATATTTCAATTAGTTTACATTCACTATCATTCTGTGTTGGTTTCAGGTGTACAGCATAGTGGCTAGAAAATCATATACTTTACAAAGTATCCTCTCAATGTTTCAAGTACCCACCTAGCCCCATAAACAGTTGCTAGAATACTATTTTCTTTAACTATAGTATGAAAATGATGTTATCTACACTCCCTTTATAAGAATTAATGCAAAAACACCTCAAAGCAACATGACAAAGTACTACTCACTAAGACACTATTATTTTTATATAAGAAAATAAATGATTAAAAAATCATATTTCAACAATATAAAGAGTAAAGAAAATTTAAATCCCCAAATATGGCAATGTGGTTATTAGGTCCATCCTTCCTGATAATTCTCTATCAAAAACTGAAGCATATCTAACAACCTGTCTAGTAGTAAACCTGTACCTCAACCAGAAAGAAAGCAAACAAGGTGGTACTTTACCTAGTCATGAACTCCTCGAACTTGGAACTGGTAAGGTTAAGACTGGACCAGTGTGTATCTGCCACAGGCTTGTGCTCCGGAGGCCCCAGGTACGCAAGAAGTGTTGCCATCTTATCAAAAGGCCGTCTCCCCACAGCTTTGTGATCCCTAGACACAGGAAAATACTTAGAAGAGAGCAGCGAGCACACATTTCTTTAGACTGCCATTCATCGCTTTTCATTTGACTGTGAGCTGGGGTTTCCACTGACTTGTGGGAGACATCAGGGGTGTAAGTACACACTGAGACACCTTAGAAATATGGCCACTCCCCAAACTACAGCACTTACCTAACAATTCTCTTTTTCCTAGTGTTCTTAACCCAGTACCATTAAATGGACAATCAGTAAGTAAAAATAACACTTCTCTCAGGGTAAAAATAACCCATTTTGAGAAACTACTACTTAGGAATTAGACATACTGTCCGTGATATCTTATTTCTGCTTAACCAGACTAAATATGGATTTTCAATAACTGTTAAATATTTAAAACTATGTAAGACTAACAAGATACTATTTTACAAACATCATACTGGCCAAAAATATGAAGTCTGGTAACGCCCAACTCCGGGGAGACGGGCCAAGCAGGCATGCCCACAGGCTGCAGGCTGGCGAGTGAATGGGCACTTGCACTTTGAAAAGCACGTGGCAGCGGCTGCTAGTGGGGTCAAGGCTGCGTGTGCCCCAGAAAGCAGCAACTACACATCTAGGTGATACACAAGGGGACAAGTAAGGTATCATTCACTACATCACTATTTAAAACAGTGAAAAACAGGAAACAAACCTAAGTATCCATCAACTAGGGAATGCAAATTAAACTGTAATATAGTCATCAATGAAATATTAACATAAAATATTTCAAACAGAATGTTGTGTGGGGAGACTATATTCAATATATCAGTTTTATAAAACCTGAAAACACAAAACTATAATACCTATAATTTCCTTATTTTATTAATTCTTTAGAAAGAAATAATATCTTTTTCCCCCAAGAAATAAAATGTTATAAAGATCTAAAGTAATATGGCAAAATAAATGTTAAAGCTAGGTGGTAGACATGGATCTCTGTTATATTACTTTTATACCTTTTTTGTGCATTCAAAATATATGTGTATTTTTTATAAAAATTAATTTTTTAATTTTCTCTAGCATCAAACTACATGACTATGTTTGTGAATTACGTAAGAGAAACCAATGTTTGCGTGTAAAAGTGCCACAGTTTCCTCCCAGATGCAGCATCTTTGTTTTTCTCTATCGGGGTTCACATCAGTCACGCCCATGCCCCCTTCCATCCATCAATAACCCACAAAGGACTGAAATGCTCTCTCTCCTAATCAGTTCTTAGTCTCAGATGAATTCATGGTCTTCTACCTTTTCCATGAATGAGCAAACCACTCTTCTTGGCATTTAAAAACTGACCTAGACTCACTTTACCTTTGTGAGAGAACTCTTCATATACAGGAATTTGGACCCTTTATAAACATACATAACTAGAAAAGATGGCAAGTAATTCAGGTTACAAAGACTAACTAAAACAACTAAGAAAACAATTCCCAACTAAATAATTTTCAGTTATTGAGTATTTTCTATATAAAGCATATACTTAAGAGTATCACAAATGGGGTTATTATAAAATTAAAAATTGACAAAGTTTTAATTATTAAATTCCTAAGAATGAGCTACTCTTCAGATTCAAATGCCAATACTCATTTGATCTTCTACTAAATTTAAACTCCTGTCCTGTTGTACATAATATAGTATAGTTTGCAAATCAAAAACCCAAAGGGCTAATTCGTGATTTCCTAGCTTAACATTAAAAAAAAAAAAAAAAAAAAAGTCTGGCCTTGACTGGTATGGCTCAGTGGACTGAGTGCAGGCCTGTGAAACAATGGGTTGTCAGTTCGATTCCCAGTCAGGGCACATGGCTGGGCTGTGGGCCAGGTCCCCAGTAGAAGGTATATGAGAGGCAATCACACATTGATGCTTCTTTCCCTGTCTTTCTCCCTCCCTTCCCCTCTGTCTAAAAATAAATAGATAAAATCTTTTTTAAAAGTCTGTAGCATCTAGGTAGGCTTTTGATCATTTAATGACTTAACTTTTTGCCTACATATTTTCAGAAAGAGCCTGCATTTCTTTTTTCCAAACTATAATTCTTATTCTAAAAAGATATAAAGAAAAAGCATTATTCATAACCAATAATTTTATTAATATACATTTAAACTGATTTTCAATATACCTATGACTGGGAAATCTTACCTATTGCTGGAAAGATATTGGCCAATTTTCTCCTGATTGTTCCAGAGCAGACGATGCAAAGCAAGCACATTGCCATCACTGATGAAGGAAAGACTATGATTTACTGCATCACTTGTAGGACAATCAGATGCTATATCAAGGAAAAACCTTCAAAAATATAAAATCATTAGAATTTAAAAACCAGATACACTCATAGCTATATTGGAATTAAATTTATAAAAAGTAACTGAGAAATAACTGAGATTACAAATATGGAGGACATATTCACAAATGTGACTGTCATTAAATAAGAAAAGAAGGGACAAGGAGAAACCTGCTTCTCATTTCTGATACATAGCTGCACCTTCAGACTAGGCTCTAGAGTCAGACAAACACCAAATTTAGAAGGATGAGGCTGTCGGGAGAAGCCAATAACATACAAATAAGTTGGCCAGGCAACTCAAAAGACCTCTCCCAAATTGTATCACCTGCAGGTGAGAGCCAGGATCAGAGCCTCATCTCTCTGCACTTGGTACAGTCAACAGCTAGACTATGAATCCTATGTCGACATGAACTTTTCCTCCAACATGGGTTGCAGTTGAACAATATACCTTTTAAGCTCCAATTAGAAGAAATTGGCATGAATTATGATGAAAAACTGAAAGAGTTGCACAATTTAACTTAGACTATGAGTCAGATCAATTAGTTCAGACTGCAGGAAAAGGGAGAACTCAGGACATTAATTTACATTTATAAAGCATTTTCTCATAAATTATCTCATTTGTCTCTCTAAAGTCAACTCAGGTAAATATAATCCCTAGTTTACAGATAAACTAACTCAGAGAGATGAACAGAAAGCAACTATTTAGTTGTGAAAACCTTAAAGACCTTAAGATTTCTTAAATCGTAAGAGTTCCCAACAGTTGTCCAGTTACTCATGAACAAAACTGTATACATGTGCATTACTTGGTTTAAAGAGTAACATTTTAGTTCAGATACACTTCTAAATTGAAGTATCAAAAATATTCTAACATCAAAAAATGTGATTTTACACTGATATGCATTATCTGTATCATTTTTTGTTTTAAGTTTTTACTAAAACGAATCTTTTCCTACTTTCTCTGCACTATTTTGTGACAACCTCAAATCCTTTATTTTAGTTAATATGTCAAAAATCCCTCTGGATTTTGAAATATGGAAATTACCACCAAATTATAAAGAATATGGATTTACTTCATTACATCTTTTTACAGCAAAATTAGATTTATTACGTTCTTGACCTAGAGAGGAAAAAGAAAAAACCTACCCAGGAGCTTCCCATACTGAGTAAAAGTGAAAATATCTGATTCAAACACAGCAATCGACCACGTGGCAGGAGGCTTACCTTCGCGCTGCGTCAAAGTTGCTTTTTACAAAATCATTAAAAGGCCGCATATGCTCTTCTTTCGTGAAGAGAACATGATTGGCAATGCTCTGAAGTATCTGAACAGTAAAACAAGGTAATAAAAAATCAGATTATTTATTGTATGAAGTCTACACATCTGTATGTTTGTTAAAAAACATGAATTGTCATCAGTATAATTATTGATTCAATTATTTCTTATTCTATAAATACTAGAAGTTATTTCTATTCTTTCCCAAATGTAATTAATATAGATACACACAAATATTTAATATATAAAAGTACATGTTAAAAAATTTGAACATCTTTTAAAAAAATTATATAGTACACATTTTGGTTTCCATTTTAGAATTTCCAGCTTGATAACATAGAAAACTATCTTAAAAAAACATTTTCTAAGATATTTTCTCATGATAAGATAAGGAATTCATCAGTCTAATGAATTCCTTTGTAACATAGGCAAAAATAAAACAAAAGCATTTAAGTGAAAACTATAAGGCATTTCAAAAGTAAAAAGAGGAAGTACAGTGAACATGAAACTCTGAAATTTTAGTTGAAAGAAAATTTAAAACAGATTATCAAAATACTTCTTCACCTTTGACATTAACTTCAAGCCCCTTTCAATTCTAGGTGGTGGCTTTTTATCTAAAATCCCTGCTTCATACGGTGAGACAATGGCAGGATTGATAAATCTGAGGAACATGGCGCTTCCTACTGCACCGATGCTGTTCTGAGGAAAACGCTGGCTAACCACCTAAAAACAAGGAGTCGAGAATTGAGTATGTGCTTTGAATTAAAACAAGCAAATGGGAAGAAAGAACTTGAAGGTCAAACTTTGCACAAAAGCTCTGACTAGACCAATCCTCGTGAACAATACTTTTCTATTTTTTCCTACTCCCAAAATATCAGTTAAGTTCATCCTCAATTTTTGCTTTCCAACATTTTAAAATACAATATAGGGATCTAAGAAAAAGGAAAACTCTCATAAGTTTTGTAGAAGAGACCTAAAAAAAGATCCTAATTTTGTTATTATTATTTGTACTGCAGATGTGATGAGTAATAAAAGCAGATCAACTTTTCACACAAAGGTTATCATATTTTACTAAGATTAACACATAAGAATACGATCAACTCATTAAGATGTAGCTAAGTTTTCAACAGCACACCCCTAAATGTCTAATACCTAATAGTAAATACTTACATTTTGGTGTGTACCAGGTACAATTAAATTTCTTGAGCAAAATGCTTTCCAACAAAACAAAACTTAGTTTTCTTAGATTCCTATCGAGAGAAAAAACTTACTTACAAGTAACATTATATTGCCAGTTTCTTTTCTTCATCAGAATGCTGTATAACATAAGGACCTACCTATTATTTAAACCATGGAAGCACGGGAATTCTTGGGACCTAAAAAGAGAAAGGATCCACCAACCAAAAAGAGAACCCCTATGTGAACCTCAATTTAAATTGATTCTGTCAAAAAAATATATATATAAAGTTAAGGATTCAAAAAATAGCTGCCCACACTGAAAAACAATGTGAGCCCAATATTCAAAATGAATTAATTTTCTCTTAATGAAACGCCCTACTCGGAAAGTAAGGTAATGGGTTAGACTGGGGAACGTGTTAAGGGACTGACCCAGCTCCCATCTCCTCCTGGGGCCTCCTGCTTTAAGTGAACATGGAAATTATTTTGAAATGTACATTTTTTACAGCTAACACACACTTATTGTTAAAAAACATTTATGTATCATTTTAATCTCTAAAACTTTTCTTGCTTATTGTGACTAACTGCTGCTTGAAGCAGTGATAACCAAAGTGGCAAGAAGCCAGCACTCCACTGAGTTCTCTGTGATTCCGGGGACAAGCCTGCAGCATTTCGAAGGATGCTGCAAGAAATGAGTGAATGGGATTTGTGTGCAGAATCTCACATAACTCTAGTTTTCTCCACAATGCCTCAAAGAAGTACTACATCTTTTCATAAATTCACATGGCTCACTAAATCCAGATTAATTCTGGAGAGAATAAAGATGATTTCATTTCATTCTATTCTCTTTAGTGCTTCATGTGGTATACATTTTAAATGTGTTTTTACTTGCTGCCTAAAATCTCAAAATTATTTTCTATCCTATCTGATAGGAAATTAGTAAAAATAAGACTTTTACAAAATGATTTTTTAAGCCAAAGAAAATCTTTGTAAGAGGTGAATTACAGCTCACATATTCTCACCTCCATTTATGCTGTGAAGCCCGGAAGGCTTTCTTGCTGTTATAGTCCTGGAAGTGCCACCGCACAAAGAACAACCTCACACGTAAAGAAGGGGAAACTGGTGAAAGCAGCTAAATGCAGCCGCCTTAGTAGAACGGCTTTAAAACCTAAGAACTGTTTTAGAGTTATTTTTAGTTGAAATATAGTTTTAGAAATAGAATTGAGAAGAATATTCAAGTGCTTTGACACTGTAGTTCAGTGTTTAGCCTTTGGAGGAGGAGAAACAGAAAAATGAACATACAGATATACACAGACACAATTCTTCACACAGTTTCAGAACATTCCTAGACCACTACCAATACTGAGTGCTTCTTAAAACAGAAGAAACGTATCAACAAATCTACAATATTTTAAAGCCTTTAAGGAATGCGTGAGCAAGAAGAAAGGGGATTAAAAACTATATTTAAGTTTAAATAGGTTTTTAAATAAATTAGCATATATTAAGTTTAATCCATTAAAATCCTGGAGTGGTTTTTAAAAAGCTAAAAGGTATAGTTTGATTTCCAAAGAACCAGTTAATTTATAAAATAATAACCTGTGAAAGTGTCTTACAAAAACATCAATAACTTATATGCACATGGAGAGTTCTTTTAAAATGCATCTTGAAAATAGTTATTTACTGGTTTTCTCTAACACAAAAAAGTTATGACTCACATTTATACCTGATTTATACTTAATACTACTCAGTCTCAGAATTTAATGAAAATTTGAGTGAATTACTTCCCAAAGGGAGAGTATTGTAAAACTCACTGAAAGTATTATACCTTTACTATATTCCACATCTTCAAAAATACTTCACATCAAAATTCAAAGAACCCACACATCAGGAACACACATTGTTTCATGTACACACATTGTTTCATGTATTATCTAATTACGTATCTCACTGATGGCAGTTTCACTGCATTTTAGAACTAAAACCTGATAAAATGTAATCAGTATCAACTTCTTTTTCCTTCCCCACTACTTAACACCAGTGTATTTTTACCTCATAATATACATGTATTCAAGGGCTTTTTAAAATGTGTACAAATTTAGTTTGGATCCCAAAGAAATCCTTCGTAAAAGTCAAAGTTAGGCCATTCTGTGTGCGGAAACTAGTTCACAGTCAATTTCATTCCCCTTAGCAGAAATTGAACTACATGTTACAAATACAAACTGTGCGTCAGCAAGAGGGTCACTACGCCAACATCCTTAATTATCTAGGTTAGGTGGACAATTAACTTCTCAAACAAAATCTAATTATACATTATATATCTGAGTCTAATAAACAGAGTTATCTACAATATGACTATACAATTCTATGTCAGAAGCCAGAATCTTCTCTGTATATTTTACATATTCCCATCCACAAAATACACAAACCAAAAGAAAGTTAACTTGCTTTCAAAAGATTAAATTTCATTAAGCCAGTATCTCCAAAAATCAACATTTTATATTTACAACAACTATACTGTCTTCATACTTTGGAACATGTTCTAATATATCTCAAATTACCAATTACATTCCCTTTGTTTTCATGAGGACCTCATATCACCTGTGCTGAGAAATACACTCGAAAACTTAGTGTTACTCTGAAACTTAAAAAAAAATCTGAAAATAACACTAGTAGGGAAAAAAAAAACATTTCAAGGAACCATTTTAGACAAAATCTTCATAAATAAAGCAATGTTAGGAAGGCTAGAAAACATGCATGAGAGAAACACAGAAAGCCTGAATTTTAATTTATGTGACACACTACGCAACGGCATTAGTAGAACACGGAGCAGGAGCGTTAGAGACAGTAAATTAATTTCCACAGTTATGGTGTACATCATGTTAAACCCATGTATGCTGAGGATTAGAAGGTTGAAGCATTAGAAAAAAAAGTTTTTGTCAAGCAAGATGGCCATCCAATCCAATTCATCTGCTCACTGCTGAACAAATTTACCTCCACATTTTAATTTAGTTCTGAATGTAAAACAGAAATTTATTGCATGTAAAGCTTAGACAAGGAATGAAAAATGAAACCAGCTGTATACTATATTCTAAATTTACCTTTTTAAGCAAATTACCTACACAGCTCCTAAAGGCTTTCTTCCTCTGAAACCACTGAGATTATGTGCATGAATACAGTACTCGCTGGGTAAGGTAAGTCCTGCTGACAGGTAATGGCAAATTTAAAGTAATATATGCACATTATATTTTGGACGAATTCTACTCATGGGAAGAAAATAACCTTGCCTGCCCTAATTTTATTCCCTTTAAATTAGGGCAACTTCATAGAAGCAGGCAGTGTATTCCTATCATGTTTGCAAAATGAGGTATTTCTCTACAAACATGGACTCACTAAGTATTCCTTTATTTCTGAAGTAGTGTGTTCTCAGTCCCAATAGTTTATTGATGATTTTCTCTAAAGTAAAAGTAATTTTACCATTAAGATTTTTATGATCTAAGCACAGATACCTAAATTTTGGCTGGGAGGGATGGTCTAGGAGATAAAAATATGAAGAGTAAAAAATAAAATTCAGCAACTTTTAGGTAAAGTTAGAAAGTGATACTTTCCTTCCATATACTTCTATCAATCAAGAAAAACTTTCAGCTCTAGAAAAAGAAACCACTCATATTACCTGCAAACAAGAAGCAAGAATGAAGAGAGTCAGCATGTCCTAAGGCCTTGAAATTAAGTTTCTTTAGCATTCATTTGTAATTAAAACAACAACAACAACAACAAAATTAGACCAGGGATATCCAATGCAACAAATGCCCCCAAAATGCCTTTGGGATAAATCAAACCAAAGGAACACAGAGAATGTTTCAATGTAACTTAATTCCAGGGTTAATTGAAATGAAAGCTATTTTGTGCCAGAATTAGTAGAATGATTTTACAGTGAAGGTCAAATAGGCTGAAGTGAAGATGTTCTTAACAAACAGCAAAAGATTTTTGTTTTGCTTTGAAAGAAACAGCTAATAAAAAGTACTCCAAACTTACTGATTTTTTGTTTTCCTTTTTTTCTTTTACTGTAGCTTTATTCAGTAGGGAGTGGCAAGTTGCCTACAGAACAGAGATGAGCACAAACAAGTCACAGCACCAACTACATACAGCAACAAAAACAATGTTGGCTTGTACATAAAATTACACGATCAAATGTAACACAAATGGAATCAACAAAAAAATTAGAAATCAACTGAATTTAGAGGGATGAATTTTATTTCTGGATTTCAATTTTAATACATTTTTTTAAGCCAAAGCACTAATAAAACAGCAAGAAATGTTGAGACAATCATATCTACTATTTCTGGCTATAAATCACAGAAAAGCTCTCCCCAAGTGGATTTAGGTATATTTAATATTTACATTTCAGTTAATTCCTAGCTTTTAATAAATTTTATATAAAATGTTGATTATAAATAGATCACACTATAAAAACACTTCTATGTGTCTACATGATTTTTTCTTGATATTTAAATACTTCTCTGTGTATCCTTCAATTGACTTAAATTTCTTTTTCAAATAGCTGGCATTTAATTTAAAGCCTACTGACAAAAAAATAAACATTAAATAACTGAATACAATAGAAAAATTCACTTTAAACATTCTGAATTGAAAATCTCTAAGAAAGATTACTTTGAAAATTTCTCATTTTTCTGTTTCCAGGCTACTTCCTGGAAATAGTCTAATCAGAGGAGGTTAAAAGGTCTGCAACATTTGGGAGAAGAATGTTATCAGCTCAACTAGAAATAAGCATTAATTAATATTAAAGTGAAGAAACTGCAGAAAAAATTATAGAATAGAATTGTAAGCCTACTTAAATTTTTTAACATATTTGACCATTTATCACAGTTTAAAAAACACCCCCCCCAAAAAAACCCAAACCCATGGATACAAATTGGTTTCATCCCTCAAAGTTTCTTCTAAAGCAAAGAGTTATTTTAAAATTAAAAGACTCCTGATTGAACTAGACTAGGCACAACAATTACTTGAAAAATATTTTAAAAACCAAATTAAACTTAGTGTATACTATACATGGCATTTTATTCTAAGAATTCTGTGCACCCAGCACACTTGCTCACCCATCTGTCCCCCTATCCACCCAAAGAGTTACTGTGCATCTACCTGGGAGATGCCACCCTAAGCATTGGGAGACACCAAGTAACACACAGTCCTTGTTCTCATGGACCTTGAGATTAAACTTTAAATTATCTACAAAAGCACTAGCAACTAAATATATCACCAAAATCCAGTTTTACATATTTTTTCAGTTATATTATGTAACTATTACTCATTGCCTTAAAAATTTGTGCAAATCACTTCTGTTTGGAGAAGCAGATTTTGGGGGAAAAGATAGTATTTATTCAGAATCATTATATTTCTAATTCTTCACAATAACTTAAGAATACCTATTCTGGGAATTACTTTTATCATTATTCCAAAACTGTCAGGAAGAAATGTGGAAATAAATACATACAAAAATGCCTGCATTTATATAATTATAAATGTAACTATATATATAATTAATTACATAATATTACATAATTATATATCTACACTGTTCAGTTATCTGGCTCTTCTTATATAACCTTAACCCAGTCCCCTAAGCAAGAAAGCATATAAAGTAAGAAATCTGGTTAAAGCATGATTTGGAAAAGGCTTAATGGCCAAAGATATGAACTGAAATAAAAAAAGAGCTAAAGCTCATACAAGTTTAGCTAGCAATAATTCTCATTTAGCTTTCAAAATGTTCCCAGTAGGTCCTAAAGCAGAAGCCATGTTTATTAGAGGAATAAAAAACACAAACAACAATCGACTACTATTCCCCTGAACAGAAATAGAAGTACAAAGGTACCATTATGTTACTGCCAAAGTCAAAAGGGGAGGAAAAAGCCAGAAGAGGGCAGATAAACAAAAATAAAGGAGAAAACTAAGGGGAAAACTACATTTGGAAAGAGATTCAATGAAAGAATATCTAAAGATCTACACTTTTTTTCCTATCTTTACTTTAACTAGTAAATGTAAATTGCCTGTTATCACTTATTTTTTAAAAACCTATTTATAAATAACAGTATATCTTTGCTCCACAGCACTCTACATTCCAACAAGTTTACCCAGTACCTTGAAACAATTCACTGACACAAAATTTAAAGAGAATAATTTTATGTGAAATTTTAATATGATAATTCAGTTCTATTATACTATAGGACTTTTTATGGACTGCTTTAAAAGCAAAACATATAGTGTTTAATAAGCCACCAATTATCACCTCTATATCCTGAATTATTTTGAACTATCAGGCTCTATATCCTGAATTATTTTCACTATTTCCCTCCCTTCCTAACTATGAAAGCTACCAATTATCTTGTTTGCTTGAGTGGGAGGAATGGGGGGGATTTATTCCTTCATCAAATATTTCCAAAGTACTTACTAGTGCCAAGCCCTGTTCCTTTCACCTTATTAGAAGCATGGTCTTAAATTGGACTCCACATTTGCTGATGATACAAAACCTTTCAGGACAGCAACTACATGACAGTTTCTGCTGAAATCGACTAGACCATGTAATCAGGTAGGCAGTGTCCATTTACTTTTAACCAGCAAAAGTCACAGCCACTGCCACTTTAAAAATTCATTAGCGCCCTGAAGAGTTACTAGTAGGCCAGCCAAGAAGTTGACCTAGACTATTCTTAGTATGGGCTCACCATTTGTCTGTTTTTCGAACAGAACTGCTGAATCAGATTTAAAAAGAAACCTGAATAATGCCCAAATTTCAGAGAAAATGTTATTCACTATATTAAGCTTAATGTTATAAGTAAACAATCCTCTACTCTGAGATTTAACTATCTGAAAAAATTATGTGGGATTCTCCTAATTCCTTGAGCTTTTTTGAAAAGGCACAAAAAGTCATGATAAATGGGAAGATTGAATGCTAAGCATGCTTTATCTTCTATGTATGTGGTGAAAAGTTTTTTATAGATACTGTAGATAACATCTTTATAAATAGGAATGGGAGAAAAATTCACACAGAGCAGCCTGAAACAGCTTTTTAAAATGGTAATTTCACTGATCTTGCTAATGTCTCTAAGCAACTGAAACCCTGTGCTAAAAAAAAAAAAAAGAAAGAAAAGAAATGGCTGGGGATGACTCTGCAAAGACAGACACAAAGGCAATGGTTTTGGTAAATGTGCGTAACTTCTTTCCCCTACCCACCCCTGTCCCAAACACCAGACCCACTAATGTTTTCTTCCAGAATCACAGTTTAAACAGGCTACGTGGATCTGCATTAATTTCCCTCGGAATGAATAAATCATTCTTGAAACTGCATGTGCAATTCAAAAACAAAGTGGAAGCCATGAAAGAATTAAGGCCTCATTTCCTCAACAAGTAGGGATGACTACGAACATATGAACAGGAAGTTTTACATGCAGTACTGGTGTGAGAAAGGCTAATAATTTGATCTGAATGATTCAATGTATTTTATAAGTAGCATTTCACACAAAATAAACAGATCAGTCTGTCCTGGGAGAACCTGCCACAAGCATGTTAATCTTCTCCTCCCTCCGTACCATCCCCTCATCATCACTGAGAAATAACTGACATACATCAGTGTGTAAGTTTAAGGCATATAGCATCATGGTTTGATTTAGGTTCAGATAGCATCCATCTTCTCATATAGATACAATACAAAGAGAGAAAAAAAATCTCCTTGGGATGAGAACTCGGGATTTACTCTTCTTAACAGCTCTCTTGCATACCACGCCACAGTTCTAACCTCAGTCATCATGGTATATATTACATCCCTCTTGTTTGGTAACTAAACATTTGTACCTTTGACTACCTTTCTTCAATTTCCCCTCCCCTTCACCTCTGGTAACTAGAAGTTTAATCTCTTTATCAGTTTGTTTTTCAGATTCCACATATAAGTGAGATCATACCGTATTTGTCTTTTCTATCTGACTTATTTCACTTCGCATAATGCCTTCAAGGGCCAACCATGTTGTCACAAATGATAGGATTTCCTCGGATAATTTCCCCTTATGTGTATGTTTTTATATATAAATACATATACAACTTCATCCATTCATCCACTGATAAACAGATTGTTTCCATTTCTTGGCTACTGGAAATAATGCTGCAAAAAACATGGGGGTGCAGATATCTTTGCAGTTTAGTGTTTTTTCACCTCTTTGGATATATACCCAGAAATGAAATTGCTAGATCATATATGATAGCTACAATAGCTCTATTTTTAACTTTTTTAGGGTCCCCCAATACTGTTTTCCACAGTGGCTGCACCAATTTACAATGCTACAAACAAGGCCAAATGGTTTCCTTTTCTCCATATCCACATCAGTATTTATCATCTCAACTTTTTCATGATGACCATCTAACAGGCGTGAGGTGATATCTCACTGGGGTTCTAATTTACACTTCCCTAGAGACTTGTTGTGTTGAATATCTTTCATTGTACCTGTCTAGTCAGCTCCTTTGGCCCTTTTTTAATTGGGTTGTTTTGTTTCTGAGTTGTACGAGTATTTTGTATCTCTTTATGTATTTTGCATAGTAACCCCCTATCAGATATATGGTGTACAAATATTTTTCCTATTTCCTAGGTTGTCTTTTCACTTTGCAGTAGCTTTTCAGTTTGATGCAACTGCACTTGCTTATTTTTTGTTGCTGCTTGTGTTTTAGGTGTCATATCCAAAAGATCATTACCAAAGACCTATGTTGAGAAGCTTTATTTCTAAGTTCTCTTCTAGGAGTTTCATGTTTTCAGGTTGTATATTTAAGCCTTAATCCCCTTTGAGTCAATTATCATGAGTGGTGTAAGCTATGGGTCCAGTTTTACTTTTACATGTAAAATATTCAATTATCCCAGCACTGTGTATGAAAAGACTGTCTTTTCTTCATTGAGTATTCTTAGTTCTCTTGTCAAATATTAGTTGACAGGATATGCTTCGGCCCATTTTGTGGCTCCTGATTCTGTTTCGCTGACGTATTTGTTTTTATGCAATACCATACTGTTTGATGACTACAGCTTTATCTTATGGCTTAAAACTAGAAAGTATGATGCCTCCTGTTTGTTCTTACTTCTCCAGAGTACTTTAGCTATGTGGTTCTGTGGTTCCATATAAATTTTAGGGAGGCTTTCTACTTCTGTAGAAATGCCCTTGGAATCTTGATAGGAATTGCAGTGAATCTATAGATGTCTTTTGGTAGTACTGACATTTCAACAATATTAATTCTTCTAATCCATGAACACAGGATACCTGCGATTTATTTGTATCATCTTTGATTTCTTTCATCAATGTCTTACAGTTTTCAGTGTGGAGATCTTACACCTCCTTGGTTAAATTTATTCCTAATTATTTTATTGTTTTTGATGCTATTGAAAATGAAACAGATCTCTTTATTTCTTTTTCAGAAAATTCATTTTAATGTATAGAAACTACTGACTTTTACATATTAAATTTGTATCAAGCATACTGAATTCATTGATTAGACCTAACAATTTTTTTGGTTGTGTTTTAGGATTTTCTATATAATCATGTTATATGCAAAACTCCTTTTACTCCTTGCTTTTCAGTTGATACCTTTTATTTCTTTTTCTTATCCAACTGCTATAGCTAGAATTTCTAGTACTATGCTGACTAGAAGTGGTGAGTGGGTACCCTTTTCTTGTTCCTGATCTTAAAAGGAAAGCTTTCATCCTTTCACCATAAAGTATGTTGTTAGCTTGTGGGCTTATCCTGTATGACCTTTTATTATGTTGAGATATGTTCCTTTGATGCCTAATTTTTCAGAGCTTCTATCATGAATGAATGTTGAATTTTGTCAAATGTTTTTCCTACAGCTATTGAGATCCCCACATGACTCTTGTGTATCACACTGATTTGCATATGTTGAACCAATCTTGCCACCCAGGGACACACCCAACATCTTTTTATTTTAAAAATTTTTATTTATTTATTTTTCAAGAGAAGGAAAGGGAGGGAGAAAGAAAGGTAGAAAAACATTAATGTGTGATTGCCTCTAGTGCTCCCTCTGCTGGGGACCTGTCCCGCAACCCAGGCATGTGCCCTGACTTGGAATTAAACCAGTGACTCTTTGGTTTGTAGGCCGGCACTCAATCCACTGAGCCACACCAGCCAGGGCCCAATGTCCTTTTAATGTGCTGTTGAATTCTGTTTGTATTTTATTTTAATGTTTGCTATATATTCATCAAGAATATTGGTCTATAGTTTTCTTTGCTACTAGTGTCAGTTTCGGGGGGGGGTGTTTGTTTTTTTAAGGATAATGCTGGCTTTGTAAAGTGAGTTTGGGAAGCACTGTATCCTCTTCAATTTTTTATGAGAGTGTGAAGAGAAATAAGTTTCAATTCTTAAGTATTTGGTAAACTTCACCAGTGAAGTCATCTGGTCCTGGGCATTTTCTTTACTGGGAAATTTTTGATTACTGATTCAATCTCCTCACTGGTAATTGGTCTATTCAGATTTTCTATTTCTTCCTAATTCAGTCCTGCTTTATTTTTTTGGCTTAAACAACAAACATTTATTTCTCATAGTTCTAGAGGCTGTAATGTCCACAATGAAGGCACATGAGTATTCAATATCTGGTAAGAACCCTGGTTCATAGACAGCCATCTTCCCTCTGTCCTCACATAGTGGAAGGGACAAGGGAGCTCTCTGGGGTCTATTTTATAAGAGCACTAATCTCACTCATGAGGGTTCCACTCTAATGACCTAAGCATCTCCCAAAGGTGCCATTTCCAAATACCCTCACATGGAGGTTAGACTTCTGAATTCTGAAGGAACATAAACATTCTGTTGATAAGCAGTACCACTTCTCATGAACTTCCTCATAATCTAACAATTCTCAGTACAACATCCCAGGCAATTTCAGTGAATTTACTTAAGCTACCAGGACTAGGACCAGGCTATGCATGCTGTACAAGATACTGTGGATTCATCCAGAAGACGAGAGAAATATCAAAAGTTTTCAGCAGATGGTAAGCAAAATCCACTCCTTGGTTTTAGAAAGGTTACTGGGATAGAAATGCTCCCTGACTCAGTCTTAGTAAACTGTATATTATTAAGATTTTTCCATTTCTTCTAGGCTGTCCAGTTAATTGGCATGTAGTTGTTGATGGTAGTCTCTTATGATCCTTTGAATTTCTGTGGTGTCAGTTGTAATGTCTCCTTTTTCATTTATAATTTTATTGATTTGGTTCCTTTCTCTTTTTGCCTTGATTAGTATAGCTAAGGGTCTGTCAATTTTATCTCTGACAAAGAACCAACTATTAGTTTGCTTAATCTTTTACATTGCTTTTCTATTCTTTATTTATTTCTGCTCTAATTATTTATTACTTCCTTTCTTCTGCTAACTTTGGGCTCAGTTTGTGCTTTTTCTAATTCCTTAAATTATAGAGTTAGGTTTGTTTATTTGGGATCTTGCTTCTTAATGTGGGTGTTTATTGCTATGCATTGCCCTCTTAGAACTGCTTTTGCTACATCCCACAAGTTTTGGTATGTTGTATTCCTGTTCTCAATTATCTCAAGATACTTTTTTTATTTCCCCTTTACCAGTTGTTCAGGGGAGTGTTGATTCATTTTTACGTGTTCATTAATTTTCCAGTTTTCCTCTTACTACTGGTTTCTAGTCTCAGGACACTGTGGTCAAGAGCTACTTGTTCAATATGACTTTGATCTTCTTGAAATTGGTAAGACCTGTTTAGTATCCTAATATATATCTATCCTAGAAAACATTACACGTGTGTTTGAGAAGAATGTGTACTGCACTATTGTTGCACAGAATGTTCTGTATATGTCTGTTAGGTCTATTTGATATATAGTATTGTTCAAATGTGCTGTTTACTGATTCTGTAGATGATTTATTAATTGTTAAGAGTGAGGTATTAAAGTACCCAACTGTTACTGCATTATTGTTTATTTCTCCATTTAGCTCTGTTAGTTTTTGCTTTATATATTCAGTTGCTCCAATGTTGTGCACACAAATTTAAAATCACTGTATCTTCTTAATGTATTTACCCCTTTATCATTACATAATGACCTTTGTCTTTTTTTACTATTTTTGGCTTAAACTCTATTTCGTCTGACATAAAGCAAGCCTGAAACAGCTTTTAAAATTGTAATCTCAGCCCTGGCTGGTGTAGCTCAGTGGATTGAGCATGGGCCTGTGAAGCAAAAGATCAAGGTTCGATTCCCTGTCAGGGCACATTCCTGGGTTGCAGGCCAGTTCTCAGCAGGGGCCAGTTCCCAGATGGGGATGCACCAGAAGCAACCATACATTGATATTTCTCCCTTTCTCTCCTTCCCTTCTCTTCTAAAGATAAATAAAAAATTTTTTAAATTGTAATTTCACCAATCTTGCTAATAATGTCTCTAAGCATTGCAAGCCCTGTGCTAAAAAACAAATGGCTGAGGATGACTCTGCAAAGAGAGAGATACAACAACATGGTTTTGGCAAATGCACAAATTCTTTCTTCTGGAGTCTCAAACTCTGGACCTACTATTGTTTCTCCCCAAAACACAGTTTAAACAGGCTAAATGAATCTGTATTAATCTCCCTGGGAACAAATAAATCATTCCTGAAACTGCATATGCAATTCAAAAATGAAGTGGAAGCCAGAAAAGAACACAGACCCAATTTCCTCAACAAGTAGGAGATGGCTGTGGACATCTGAACTAAGAGCCATTAGTTGCAGTGCTAGAGTTAGAAAATCTAATAATTTAATCTGAATGATGGTGCAATATATTTTATAAGTAGCATTTCACATAAAATAAACAGATCAGTCTTTCCTGGGAAAACCTGAAACAACCCATTATATCTTAATGAAGAAATAAAAATTATACATCAAGCTTCACAATGCAAAAAGCAGGGGGCAGACCTGACTCATGTGTTAAAGACCCTATGAGTAAATCAGGCAAAAGATGACAAAAAATTGCATGATACATTTCACTTCAACCACATTCATTATACCTAATAGATTTGGTGCATTTTAAACTTGCACTCAATGCCAAGATAAATTTATTATTTTAAAGTACCTCCTTGAAATACTTCAAACTGCTTCCTAAGCAATATTTATGTTTTTTCAAAGCCAATTCTAATAATAATTTTTATTTTTTTTATTTTTTTTAAATATTTTATTTATTTATCTTTAGAGGGGAAGGGAAGGAGAGAGGGAGAGAAATATCAATGTATGGTTGCCTCTGGTGTGTCCCCTGCTGGGAGTTGGCCTGCAGGGAACCGGCCTGCAACCCAGGAATGTGACCTGACTGGGAATCGAACCGCAATCGTGCGGTTTGTAGGCCCGCGCTCAATCCACTGAGCTACACCAGCCAGGGCTAAATTCTAATAATAATTTTTAATATATTACTCATCCACACTGACTCAATACTACTATCAATCATCCACTATCAGAAGCTAGATTCCTCTTTGGTAAGGCATCCTTTTTCATTTAGCTCTGGATTAACAATGGTAACCTCTAACCTAGAGCATACCTGGTACAAACAGTGGCACACACTTCGAAGCTGAGGGGGAAATTCAGAGGAGGAACTGATGATGGCCTGGAAGAACTTTTCAGTCATCTGAAGGAGGTTCCGTTGGTTGTCCTCAAGGCTCTCTGACTGTTCTAACCTACAAAAAAAGGGAACATAAATTAAAAACAAACAAAAACACTCAGTAAAAGAAACTCCTTAAGAGATACTCAGCCAAATACAATGTTTGGACTTTCATCGCATTCTGATTTGAACAAGCCAACTATAAAAAAACGTTGTTTTGAAAATAATGTATAAAAATTCTTATATTTTTATAAATTCCATATATGATTTTTAATTTTTTGTCAATCTAGTAGGTAGAAAAGGGCATCTCATGTTTCCAACTTTTATTTAGACGTGCTTTTATATATTCTGTGGCCTTTCATGTTTCCCCTATTTTGAACTGCCTTTCATATTCAGTCTAATATTTCTAACTGCTAGGTGTCCCTCCCACCGGTATGTAAAATTCAGTTTGCCCCAAATTAACTGATTTTTCTCCTCCTACAATTCTGTCTCATCCTGTGCTCCCCATGTTGTCAATGGCACCATCACTATCTCTATCATGTCACATGGGTGACCTCTGATGTCACCCTTGCCTGCTGGGCTGCACTACTCCCCACATTCAATCAGGGATGCTAATTCAGTACGACCTCTGAAGTCTTGGTGCTGTGATTAAAGGCAGAAATCCAGAGAGCAGCCTTACTAGGTTTAAATTTCAGCTCTACCACTACTTATTACTATGGCCTTGGTCAAGACACTTCACTCTTCCGGGCCTCAATTTTTTACATCAATAATATAGGAATAATAATATTACCTATTTTATGGGGTTTAAATTTTCACCCAATGGCTACCAAATCCACAAAGCTCTACTCGAGCTCCCCAACTGGCATCATCTGAACTCTCAAAACACATCCCCTGTGAAACCCTTTATGTAATTACTTGTTACATGTCTTATCTTCCCTACTAAACTGTAAACTCCTTGAAGGAGGGAAAGTACTTATCTTTGTCCCCTTAAAAACTAGCACAGCTACCAAGCAAGTATTGAGTAAATACGTTTTCAATCTCTTAACTAGCCATTTTTATTTGTGTACTAATTTACATATTACATGAATGCTTGAGACACTCAATTCACCACTCCAGAGTCCTTGCAGTTAGCTGTGTGGTACAGCATATGGATATAACAGGAGCTCAGAAATGGATGTGGATACAAGGCAGGAAAGATGCCATGGGACAGGTAAGTCCTAAAGGAGGGATGGAATTTACATAGGCAAAAAGAAGTGAGGGTATTTCAGGAAGAGGAAGTAGGCAGGGAAGATACTAAATTCAATCTTACAAACATTTACACCCATCTACTATTTGCCATCTTAGTGCCAGGTACAGAGGATTCAACAACGATTGGCCTTTGACCTTTTCAAAGAGGGGAAAGACATGCACACACTAAGTAATGAATACAATTCATGGATAAAGGCAAAATAGCAAACCAAAGACAGATACAGTTAATTCACATGGCTGGTAGTTGCTGGGAAACCAGAGGCAAAAAATGAACTTGTAATACATGGAGAACTAAAAAGATTGGTCTAAATATGGAGACTATATGCAAGGAGATCAGTTATGAAGCTACAATAGTGATTCAAATCTGAAATGTGGAGGGCACAGGAGTTTACTGGTATAAATGAAAAGATGAACAATTTATTTAACAAGGCCAGAAGAGATTCCTGGCAACCTTGACAGTTCTTGTCTACTCTGCAGGAAATTCTTCTTACTGAGTCAATGCAGCAGCAGGCGTACTGCAGCCTGTTTCAGGTGTCCTTCTAAAACAATAACATCAAGGGTCTAACTAGAAGACAGACGGGATATGGCTTAGAAAAAGCAAGCATAACATAATTGTTTAAAATTCACAAATAATTATGAAATGTCAACTAAAGGCCAGATACCATGCTAAATACTCATAGGAGGATGTAAAGATGTACAAAATGTAAAAAAGCCAACAGTCTAGATGGGAAATACATTCAAAATATATCACCATGATGAAGTGTTATGATGATGGTACAGAACACAGAATAAAGATTACTTGTTCGTGTGTAGTGTGTGAGCATGGGCAGCACCTGGTGACAGACAGACAGCTTCACAGAGGTGGCAGTTTTTAAATTGTACCTAGCATTCTGTTTTGGACTCTTTTCTTTCTACTACATCACTCCTAATTATAGGAGGAGGAGTAAGTTAGGAAGAAAGAAAAGAGCCAAGCACGCTCAGCTCAGTACCATCATCTCCATTTGAGATACGTCTGCCTGCAGAAAAGCTGTATTCTGATCTGCTCTCATGTGGTAAAAAGCCTGCCAGCCCCTTTGAGGGAAAACTGTAGTTATCCAGCTGTGCAAGGTACGGGGTAGATGAGTCTAATTCAAGGTAAAGTGTTAGCAAGCCTATTTGTCCACGGGGTTCAAAGCTGCATTCTGTAATCATTTCGGTAAGAATAAAGGGACAGCTGAGTCATGAGTGCTTTCCCCCCCGCCAATCCTCCTTCCTTCCACCTTTCTGGTTTTGAACTTGGCTAAGGAAGAGTATTATTATGTATTAGGCACCTCTAACCCCAAGAAACCCCATGTGTCAAACCACTTTAAAAACATATCATGTGTGCAGATTTCACTGGAGCTAATGTAGAGAGAACACGTGCAAGGGTGACAGGAGATGATGGTGGACTGTACTTAGACAACTCTGTACTTTGTAGTGCAGTAACTTGGGAACAATGGATGGTTTTTAAGAAATAAAGTGACAAGAAGACTTGGGTTCCAGAATAATTCCTACAACAAATGACCTATAAACTTTTTTTAAAATGCTGAGACAATAATTAGGGAGTTACTGCAAACATCAATGGGATCAATATGGTATTGCCTGAATATGTGATGATCTAGGCAAACTGTGAAACAACACATGGAAGTTGAAAAGAACAATACACACACAGATCCTTAGATCTATAGGGTTAAGTTAAAAAGATTAAGTTGCAAAACCATGTATCCGTTACCACTGATATTAAGCACTTGCATTATAAGATGTAGTTTCTACAAGCACACTACATGCAAATCCATTGAAAAAGGACAGAACAACAGACTAAAGTAGTACCAGTGCTCAATCTCTAGTAGTAGTAATCAAATTCACCTTTAAGGGTATCTGTAATTGTTTTTCAGAAAAAATGTATTTGCACCTAACTTTCATAGTTAAAGACTAATTTTTAAGAACTAAGGGGAGAAACAGTGAGGGCCAGGCCCTACGGCTGTAGAGTGCCTACACCGAGGCCCTACATGGTGGTGGAAGTGAAAACACGGAGAGCAGCTGCAGGTGAAAAGATGACAAACCTCGTAGGATCCACTTCAAAGCTCACGTGCTGCCAGTCAGAGGATGTGATCACAATTCGTAACAAAGGGTCCAGGAGTTTTTGTAGGTAGGTAGCACCGTACACCTAGAGAAACACGCAGCAGGAATTTATTATGCCTGATCCAAGCATCTTGCATTAAAGCAGACACGCTGCTCCATACATTCTGTTCATAATCATTGCCTGGCCTACCTCCACACAAGAATAGGTGAATGGATACAAACCTTGAAACAGAAGGTCATTATTTTACTAGCTAAGCTGTTGCCTCGGAAAAGGGTCTGCATGGAGTCTGCCAACTCTACTTCCTTAGAAAACATGTTCCAGAGCAGTTGGTAGAGTAAATGCCGAGAATCAAAGAGAGTCACCAGAACTCGAGCTAGTTCGTCCTGAGAATGAAACAACTGTGTTAGTGTGAACAATCCTGTTTTTCCTTCAGCAAGAAACTAAAAGGCAAACCCCAAACTGACTGCCATGCACTGAATTGAGGTAAATGGCGACTGATTCATTTTTGCCCCGGGATTTATCTGTGCACCTATGCCTGTAATTTCTACACACCTGCAGCAGCTGTTAATTCTAAGGATTAACTGATGAAAGGTAAGAGATGCCTAAGCTTTACAAGACAGAAAAACAATCCAGTTTCAGCTTAAATTGTATGACAAAAATGAAAGAATAGAAACAGAAGATGATGGCAGAGTTGTTTGATACGCACAGATCATTTTCTCAGAAAATGAGTGAGCAAGAATGAGATTTTGGTGACCACAAGAACTCTACTCGCCTCTCACATCAGGAGTGTCAAACTCATTTTCACTGGGGGGCCACACCAGCCTTGCAGTTGCCTTCTAAGGGCTGAATGTAATTTCAACTACTTAACAGTAAGGAGCAGTTAGATTTATACAGTCTTAAAATTATTTTGGCCCTTTGAAGGCAACCATGAAGCTGATGTGGCCCCCACTGGTAAAAATGAGTTTGACACCCCTGTCTGATATGGTCAGGAAAACTCAGTAAAATCTGGACATGGGCTAGGCAGAGAAAGAACAAAAATGGAAAACTATAGGATTCACAGAAGTCAGGAGAAAGACCTGGTGCACTCAGAACCAAGAGATTAGCAAGATTTATGTACAAAGTGAGGATGGGGAGCTAATTTTCCTCCAGTACCTAAATGATAGCCCTCATGATTTCCCATAATAAAGTATTTTCAGGTACACTCAAGAAAAATGATAGGATAGCAAATCACTGTTGAACCACACATTCTGGGAAGGGATAGAGAGAACAGGGAACAGGTCTCTGCTCTCACGGAGCTCACATTCTGGTGGAACTAAAATAAGTAATCAAGTAAACATGCTAATTTCACATAGTGAATATATGCTTTGAAGAAATATAACAAGATAATGTAGCAGAATGACTGCAGGTGTGGTAGAGATTGGATGGTCAGAAACAGAAGTGGCATCTGAGCAGAAACCTGAAGAACAAGAAGTGGGCCATGGAAGACACACTCCAGATGGGAGAGGCAGCGGCAGCAGCGCCGGCAGCAGCGCCGGCAGCAGGAAGAGTGCTGTAGTGTGGGAATGACCCTAACACGTGTCATGGCCAGTGTGGTTTAAGTCTGGTGAACATGATGATGTCAGAGACGAGGAAGGGCCCAGGTTGGGCAGAGACTTGTAGGCCAGAGTCTGAGTTTCGCTTTTAAGTATGAGGACTAAGATCCTACAGCTTTTAAGCAGGAATAAATCTACAGGCAATGACAGATTACCTATTAGTTATAATTTATTAAACTAAAATAATTTTGGTACCATATAAACTAAATAGCTTTTTAACATGGCAAGGGACATCCCTTCCCCAAATTTTAGCATATTAAGAATGGTATGTTTTTAGGAAAATTTTATTAAGAGGCCAAATAGCCACATATGTCCTCAGTGTTTAAAACATGCAACTTAAGAATTTCAAATGCAAATAGAGTGCTTATATTTTTAAAAAATTATACAAAGCATTATAGAAAAAGAGTTGTGAACTGGAGATAGTAAATAGGCACAAGCCTTGAACTCTAGTTCTAGCATTACTGACTACTAAATATGAGATTTAACACTAATTATTTCATTTAGTATATGAAGACACCAGACCAGATCAGTGGTTTTAATTTTCTTTCCACCCAGTATTTAAATGAAATTTTTCAGTGGGACACATAAGGAGTTTAAATTTTACTTTAAGTGTGAGGAATAAGATCCTCATACTTAAGATAAGAATATAGTGAGGACTAGAAGCTCCTCACATTTCCCCACAAGGGAAAACTACTCAAATAGTATCTGAAGTTTCTTCCAGCTCTCAAGTTTCAGCAACTTAATCAATGAACATTCAGTATACAAATGAATTCTGAACCATCTGCTACATGGCAGGCACTTTTCCTTCTCGCTTTCAATGAACTTACCCACTGAGAACAAGGAACCACGTTGGCCAGAGCCATAGCTATAGGGAGCTCCCCCTGATCACCCATCATCGTGACCAGCTCCACCAATCTCTCAAACCGATCTGCCAACACTGTTTCTGCAAGTGTGTCAAATTCTGTGCCTTGCTGGAGGATTTTTGTCAGAACTTCCATGAATGTAGCTCTTGTCTGGAGATCTTTGTGATAACCTAAACCTGATATGGACAGACAGATACAAACTTACTAACATGAACTTGTTGAAATAACTTTACTGGTCTTCTATGCCAGTCCTCTAAGTTTTCAATTTCTGTATGAAGCTCTCATTTATCTCACCTATAGAGTGCATGAGGCCACTGTCCACATTAGCATTGAGCAAGTTGGACATCGCAAGGACTGTACAGTGCCTCAGTGAGGCCAGCCTCCGAGACATGCCACGTTTCCTGCCACCTGTCTGGGCATTTTCATCTTCAACTTCACTACAGTCATTCAAAAGGTTCATAAACAATGTGAAATACCTGAGAAACAAAAAGACTGACCTTTATATGATGAAAGCCACGTCAACTAGAAAGCTCACCAGACACTCTGAAATCATCACATGTGTATTAGGTCATGAGTGGGCCTAGGGCATCTGTGTCTCTCTGGTCCTGGGACAATCAGCCAGTGTGGCCCATTATGGAGTGTGCTCTGCTGAGTATTATGATTTCATCTGGACACAGCTGAGTACATATTTCATTACATAGATACCAAACAGACGCCATGTAAATGCATCACTTTTAATGTTTAGCATATAAAATTAGTGATCCAAATAGGCGATCTAAGTTATATTGCCTTAATAAGGAAATCTGGGTTACATTGTCAATAAAAATTGATCACTTAATTTCCCTTCAAAACCACAGAACATGGTTGTTTTCCTGTCCCACCCATATCACAGGGAATGCTGCTTCACGCACGGGCTATATTTTATGAAACAGCAGCCACTGGCCATAATACCAAAACAATGTCCACGTTCTAAATGTAATCATTTATCACTTGGATTATACTTTCACTGTTTTGTTGTGTGGGGCTTTGTTTTTTTCCCTTGTGTTTTTGATAACTGAAATTTACTTAAGAAACAACTGTGACTTGGCTTCCATCAGCTCCACACCATCTCCTTCCTCGGGCTGCAATGGAAGGCCAGCCAGGAGTGAAACTACTGCCTCCATGCTTGCCTGGTCCAAGTCTCTGAAGAAAACAACATTGAAAGACCACAGTAAGTCTTCTGGGTTCTTCACTCCACCCTCCCCTCAAACTTCTTCCTAACTAACAGACGCAAACTCCAGGAACTGCCCATGTCATTAAACAAGTTATTAGGACAACCTAAGTAATTTGAGTTAATATGTAGATCCTAGAATGCAAAAACATTTCAAATTTAGGAGAGGGTAATAATAACCTTCTACAAAGTAATCTTGGTAAATAATGACCTTAAAAGAATGAATTAAAAAAACAAGCCTATGGATGTGGGAAAAAAAAACAAAACACAACAACAAGTCTGGCCAAAGAAATTCATGGAAATTGTTATACAGTTCATAGTGTTTAATAATTTTCTGATATGTGGCAGGAAGTATTTATCATTAGACCAAACCTGATTAATCAATTACTTTTTAAAACAACTCAAAACAATTATGTCCCTCAAATAATACATTTATGTACCTAACCATAAAATAATGTGCAGCTATGTGTATTTTATTTTCCAGTAATTATATACTATCCTTCCTAGACAACACCAACTCCCAACATAACGATCTCCCATTTTTTTACTGAAACAAACCAGTACATAATTCAAATGCAAAAGCTTAATATCCATAAAAACAGCCTCAGTGCACGTGAAAATACGTATGACAGCTACAGTGAAGTAGCACTAATGCCTAGAGGAAACCTGCTGACACTCAGAGGCCATCCTCTCCTTCACCTGGTGAGACACTTGACATCATCATCCGCTGCCTGGTTGGATGTCCCCATCACCCAGTCCGTCAGGTACTCTACCATCTTGTTCCTGCAGAACGGCGGAGGGAGGGAAGTAGAAGACAAGGTTTTAGAAGTCACACATATCCCCTTTTCAATAGTGCACACAATGTGCCAAACCGCCCCGGCAACATGACAACTCTGTAAAAGAGGTACTGCTATCAGATCTAACAGAAGGGACCAAACACAAGCAACTGGAATACAGACCCTCCATGTTAGTCCTTAGCTATGCATCAGTTTGGAAACAGAACCCAATTCTTAGCTCAAGAATAGCATAATTTTAGAAAAAGGCAATATTGTCATGGGCAGAAAGCACTGGGAAATTTGAGAGACACGAAGAGAAAAACAAACATATAAAATGCTCCTTTTCCATCCATTCTCACAACCCCTTCACTTCCCATAATAACCAGGTACCTACTATTTTTCTGTATTTACATTTAACGTAACAGAAGACCCTACTTTCCTCTTTTAAGAACTCACCTAAATTTCATCTCTTGACAAAATGAGAGGTCATCTCTCCTTGCCATCATTACTTCGACTAACTGACACAGCTTCGTTTTTATCTGAATTGCATGGACCATATTCCCAAGCACACGAACATATCTATTTGGATATAGAAACATTAAAAAAATTATCAGATATAAACAAAAGAGGAGGTTTTTCTAAATGCTTTAATCTCTAAGTAAAATCACTAAAAGTAACTATAAAAGTTGCAAAATTTTTATTTTGTTTATAAGAGAACATACATAACTTCTGGTTACCTTACTGCCACACTCTAATTTGGGAGCAATCAAGAAAAGGATGGCAAATTACTTCACTAATAACTACTAATACCAATGTGTTTCTGCATTCAGTAGAATGCTTACCTGACCAAATTTAACATCATTGTTTCGATGCTAGCTTGCCCCAAGTGTTCAGAGCTGCCTTCAGTATGGTTATCTAGTAAGTTCTTCATTATAGCGATGGTTTGCTCTACAAACTGAGTGTTGGTGTCAGTCAGTAAAACCTACACAAGGAACAGGATACATCTGGAGTCAGTGCACAGCAGACAGACCACAGAGAGATGCAGCTGCCTGATCTCAAGGCCGTACGTGTGCAGAAATGCACCCACAGGCCTGCACCCAAACAGCCACACAGACAGATATTCGTGCCCATACGTAAGACGTTCAGAGCCCCAGGCACACCCACATGCTACAGCTCCAAAACAGCAAGTTTATCCCACAATGGAGAATTTTTTGTCTGCAATTTTCATCTATTTCTTTTCAAACTTGTGAGTAAATACTCATCTCAGTATCTTATTAAACAATCTAAACGAAAGAGCTTCATAAATACATCACTCTATTCATAGGGAAAGGTAAAAAATTAAAGCAGAATACACTTTACCTGTCCTTGAGAGTCAAAGAATTTGCTGATGGTATTCTTCAATTTGTTAAATAGCATTGGATAAAGAGCAGGACTCAATTCTAGACCCACCAGGTCCTTCACGTTGGTCCGTATCTGCAGTCCCACTTTCTCATGGTTACACACCATTAAGGACAGCAGCCGGTCCATAAATTTGCTGACAGGTGTATCTGCATTTCCTTCTGAGGACATCACTGAAATCATGGAACCCTTGCGTTCGTTGACTGGGCCCATGGGTGGGCTATAGGTGGCCAGGCCCGAATTGCTCCTCTGCTGCAGGCACACTCCCCCAAGGGCGCAAAGGAAGCCGGTCATGTTGATCCACTCCTGCAGGGAGTCTGTGTCAGACAGGTCGATGGACCCTCCTCCACTCACATGAGACATACGCCTCTTAACAATGGTCTTGTGAAGGCTTTCGGCAGCCTAAACACAGGGAAGCATAAACTCATCCTAAATTGAGAGACTCAACAAATCACTTTTTATACAGCAATTCTTCCATGACAAAAGGACATTTTTACATTTAAAAAATCCAAGTATTCACTGCCATTTCCAGTCACATCAAGGTGTCTGACTTCTGGAGGAAGGACGAGCCTTAGAAAATTGAGGGTAGCAATAAGCAGAGATGCAGTTTCAGACATCGAAGGTGGTGATGGGCTGCAGCTCAGGAAGGAACATATTCTTACAATACATGCTTATATTAATTCCTAGGCACAGAAGCAATGTCTATGCTGCTTCAAGAAATATAAGTATTAGGAGATTTTTAATCAAGTACTACATGTGCTTACTAACTTAGTGATTGCCCAAGTTCAAGTGATCTGTGGCCAGCTTTGCATACATTATACTATCATTAACACAGATTCCACATGGCAAGTTGAAAGTAATCAAGAAGAACCACTGAATATAGAAACAGAGGTTAATGAAGAAAGTAGACCTAAGTAGACAGGAAGATAAAAATAGAAAAAAATTACATTCTATAAGAATTTATAATCTGAGGAGAAATCTTCAGAGTTCTGATCCTTTTAGTTTAAGAAGTACATATGAGAAGGAAAAATTCTTACTATGTGTGGCAATTTTTTTTCAAATTCCATTTCTCCTATATGCTGTTTACAAGCATAATATGCATCCTCCTATAGTGACTAAAGTAACCTAAGAAAGCAACATATTTGGGGCACTCTGCGGTATCCATAATGCAGAAGCA
This sequence comes from Sturnira hondurensis, assembly GCF_014824575.4. NCBI lineage: Eukaryota > Metazoa > Chordata > Mammalia > Chiroptera > Phyllostomidae > Sturnira > Sturnira hondurensis. The sequence continues at coordinate 15,457,123 of NW_028091359.1, forward strand.
CCACTGTACTGCTCTCTTACGTATGTTTGTTTTGTGAGGAGAGTGGCCTTTCTCTTATAAAGGATTGTTTTGAATATGGAACTCCCGAAACTGACACTTCTTATAGCACATGCATTTAATACAACTGTACCTATTACTAGAATACGGCATACACCCCTGTTGGTGCGGCACATTATCCCTTGCAGGACCTATGGGATCAAGCACTGATGCAAGCTCTCTGACCAGGAGATAGGACAGAGTGTGGTTTGTGACATGGCTGACTTAATGTGGAGCACAGTGAAAGAACCACAGGCTACAACACTGTGCTTTGATAAAGAAAGGCTAGACCTTGCAGTTAAGTACTCTGTGTCTCCTACTTTGACTAAGGTTGGCTGGACCAAGTCAGAATACCAATCAACTTCACACCTTTAGTGATGTGTGCAATAATGAACCATTGGTATCCAATCCAAAAACGTCCACTGCGAAAGAACTTGCAGTTTGGCTTGGCAGCAACAATGTGATAGAGCATATATTTGGACCAAATTTGCATGTTGAGATTATCAAAGTTATTTTGCATTTTCTGGCAGTGGAAGGGCAAACTGAGTACTCAGCATACTGACTGCATTTGGGCGGTAGCACAGCTGAAACACTGTACTTGGCATGGACATGACTTATTTCCCTCACTCGTCAAGAATCTGAATCCAGTACCACTTAGACATATCTTTAATTCAGTCTCAGCTCTCGAGCCAACTATTCAAACTGAAGAGACATAGTACTGGGCATGGATAGTAGTTAAAGCATCATGGAATACTGCAGTAACAGCAGTTAAGGCTCAGCTATCTAAAGTACTTCTGCATCTCTATTAAATGCTAATCTTCCCACTGGAAATACAAAAGAGACAGAAGAGCAGCTCTATCACCCTGGTTACCTCAAAGCAGTGATGTTGTGAAACCTATCAAAGTGGAGGCAGTGACATTGAAATGGATGAGCAACTTATTAACAGAATCAAACATGTACAACAGCAACTCCGAGACACATGAATCCATGCAGGGAAGTTCTGAAGACACTGACAACACCGTGAAGACAGAAACAGTGGTCCTGGTAGCAGCCGGGGGACTCAGTGATGGATCCAGCAGTGATGTGAATTGTGACCATGTAAGCCAGTCATCTGGGAACCCTGGCAGTGAAGCCCAGTCAGAGAACTTAAAAAAGAAACTGGAGATAATGATCATGGTCACAATGCCCCTGAAAGCAGCTGTGACACAGACCTTCGTATCGAAAAGTTAGAAAGTCTAACAAACACTTGCCTAGGAGATGCCTGTGGCCCATCAAAAAGAAGTGGGACAAGCAAGGGAACAGGAAAGGACCTGGTTTTTAATACTGAGTTGATACTATTGATAGATAGATGAGTACAAATGCTAGATGCCTGCTGACACTCTGAAGACCTGGAACATAATATGCCAGGAGGAATGATTGCTGCTCATGTAGCACAAGTAACTCAGGACCCCTGCATTTCACGCACTGGGCGTTTTCTGGGGAGACAACTGGAAACAGATTATTTGTCAGCAATTTATTAGTCCACAGCATCACCACTTCCACCACAACAACCATGATGGATGGGCAAATATGATTATATGCCAAGTGCAAATGATGCCCCTTGCAATAACTGCCAGGTCAGTACAAAATTAGGGAAAAAATATAGTTGATTTTGTTGGTGACAAATCTGGATGTGAAAAGGAACCAGTTCAGATTAATTCAAATGCAGAACTAACATCTCATCTCCAACACCATTTTCCCAATTTAGTACCTATTTACCATGAACATCTTAGGGGCCTGCAGTTCATAAACATCAATTCAACAGTGATGCTGTGGCAGCCATGCATTTGGATGTTTGTAAAAAAGGAAACACTTTGTTGTCTGATACAGTCCAAGATGACAGTGTAATTAATCTTCCTGAAGGCTTAATAAATGAGGCAGAGAAACGACTCTGCTCCTTAGCATGTTGCTTTATGGACAGACAGATTTGAATGAGATTTGCAGAATGTTCCCTTAAAATTTTAGAAAACAAGAGATAATTAGAAATTAAAATTTTTTATGCATTAGTCAAAGTTCATTTTGTGTACTCTTATGGACTTGGATTTGAGGCATTTAATATACCATTACCAACCTAATTTTTTTTTGTAATTGTGACTTTCATAGTAGGTTTAAATACATTTCCCTTACAGGGTTCATATTTTATCACCTAGTCTCACTTTTTATCTAGCACTTTTTGGCACTGTTAATTAGATTCCCTCCCACAGAAACAAAGAAATAATAATTCTTATTCTCTTCTTGACTCTGGGAACAGTGGTGATTACCCTGTTTTCAAATTACAGTGAAATATTCTTAAACTGTCATTATACATAAAGGAAATTAAATAAGCTAGGTAAAGTTAAACTTAAGCTGAAATATAAAGATTTTGATAATGCTATTGTTCTTCCACCTGGGTGGATCTTTTGTGTCTAAGATGTCTGTAGTGTCTGAAGAATCAGGTTTGTGGTTTTCCCTTCAGTGTGAATTCTGCGGTGTATTTATACTTCTTCTTCTTCTTTTTTTTTTTTTTTTTACATCAATGTATGGTTGCTTCTCGTGCATGCCCTGCTGGGAACTGGCCCCAACCGGGAACTGGCCTGCAACACAGGCATGTGCCCTGACTGGGAATCGAACCGCGATCGGTATTTATACTTCTTATTGGAGCTCNGTGTGAATTCTGCGGTGTATTTATACTTCTTCTTTTTTTTTTTTTTTTTTTTTTTACATCAATGTATGGTTGCTTCTCGTGCATGCCCTGCTGGGAACTGGCCCCAACCGGGAACTGGCCTGCAACACAGGCATGTGCCCTGACTGGGAATCGAACCGCGATCGGTATTTATACTTCTTATTGGAGCTCAAATGACTACAAGTTTCTTCACTGTCAGTTTTGGTTGGTGGGTACAATGTCAAGTTTCCCTTGTCTTATACCATTTTGATAATGTTGTTCCATTTGTTGATGTAGCAAATGCAGGTATTTATTGAATATATATTAATGTTTTCAGCTTACCTCTGCCTAGGCCTGATATACCTAACTTTCAGAAATATTTAAGTGCTTCAATATATTTTCTTTTTACCTAACTGAATCAGAAAAAGTATATGTAATGTTTTATTTTCTACTTTGGTCTTTACAGGGCTATAATTTTTAAGTATATTTTATTGATTATGCTATTACAGTTGTCTCGCTGTTTCCCTCCTCTTTATCCCCCTCCCCTGCTCTCTGCACAGCCCCCCTCACCCTCCAGCATCCCCCCACCCCACAGTTCATGCCCATGGGTTATACATATAAGTCCTTTGGCTTGTCAATTTCCTAAACTATTCTTAACCTCCCTATCTATTTTGTGCCTATCTATTCTGCTTCTTATTCCTTGTACCTTTTCCCCCCATTCTCCTCCTCTCCGCCAACTGATAACCCTCCATGTGATCTCCATTTCTGTGACTCTATTCTAAAGGGCTATAATTTGAACAATCACAATAGAAAAACTGTTCATGCAAGTGTAGGAAACCTTTAACAGCAAATACCTCTGGTATATATTCTTTTAAAAAGAAAGCTTTAAATGGCTGCATGATATTTCATTATTTATTTAAGTATTACAACACTTACTTGTAAAATGTAAATTGTCTTTTTAAAGTCTTTGTGACACCAATAAACAGTTTTCTAAAGTGGTTGTAATAATTTATATTCCCCACATGTACATCTGCACACCCCATGACCCAGCAATTCCACTGCTAAGTATGGACATCCAGATAGTCACCAAAAGACATTCAAGAATGTTCGGTAGGCAGACATGGCTCGCCTCATCACACAACCACATCGAAATTACAACTAAAATATGCAACAACCATTAATCAGAACAGTCAGAAATCGAGTTGAATGGAAGTCTGACAGCTACAGATTTAAAGAAACCACCTCCATCCAGACTACAGAGAGGGGCACAGACACGGTGGGCTGGTCCCACACATTTGGTGGATAAAAATTCGGGAGGGATATATTGGAAGTGAGGAGTTGTAGCCTCACACCAGGCCCCATAGCCCAAGGTTCCAGTGTCAGGAAGATAAGTCCCTACAACTTCTGGTTGTAAAAAACCACTGGGAATTTAGTTGGTGGAAGAAACTCTGGAGTCCCAAGCAGTTCCTCTTAAAGAACTCCCACACAGACTCACCTACTCAGATTTACCCCCTCTGAGCTCCAGCACTGAGGTAGCAGCTCAAAAGGCACCAGTGGCATACCGAGAAAAACTGAAGTGTCTGGCATCAAGGCTAACAAAAGCCACTGTCCCTTTTTCTAACCTTTCCCCACAAAGCCACAGAGCCAGCAAGCTGGTGCCATATCTAAGACTCCATCAACCTTACTAACACGAGAGACTCCACCCCACCCAATTTATGGGCCCACCCAAGATGCTATTCCATAGGAATGGCTGGTCCTGACTCCTGCTGACAACTTCCTAAATCCTCTCAAACAGGCAACAGCTGGTCTCAGTGAGCTTCAGGCCCAGCACTAACAGCAGCCAGCCTAGATTCACAGCTTGGCTTTGCCTAGGTATCTCCAAGCCCAGCACAAGTAGCAGCCACCTCAGATTGCTTCATAGCCCAGGCAGGGTGGCCCCAGGCAAAACACAAACTGGGGCTTACTTTGGCCTGCACCACTCAGGAAACCCCAGTGCACCCAGTGGGCAGCTAGCTATAGACCACAACAGAGCACCACCACCCTTCTCCCTTCACAGCAGATCTTCCACGCAGGGCAGAGGTTGGTGATAGATAAGTGGTCACAGCCAGTTCTTGCAGTAACTGGCCTGGGAAAATCCCTCCCACTGACCTGCCAACAGCAACCAAGGCTCAACTGTAAGAGGAGGGTGTACTCAGTGCACATGAAGGGTGAACCTTGAGTATCCAGCTCGAATGATTTGGGAGGCTGTACCACTGGACCCTGCAGGGTACCTACTACATTAAGCCATAAGACAACAGAGTCAAAGCAGCTCTACCTAATACACAGAAACAAACATAGGGAGACAAAAAAAACATGGCCCAAATGAAAGAACAGATCAAAACTCCAGAAAAAGAGCTAAGCGAAATGGAAATAAGTAATCTATAAGATGCAGAGTTCAAAAACACTGGTTATAAGGATGCTCAAGGAACTTAGAACCTCAACAGCATAAAAAAGATCCAGTCAGAAACAAAGGATACATTCAGTGAAATAAAGAACAATTTATAGGAAAACAACAATAGAGCGGATAAAATCAAGAATCAAATCAATTATTTGGAACATGAGTAAACAAAAAACAACAAATCAGACCAAGAAGAAAAAAGAATCCTAAAAATGAGGATACTATTGAAGATCTTGAAGCCTTTGGGACAACTTCAAGATATCCAACACTCACATCATAGGGGTGCCAGAGGAGAAAAGAAAAAGCAAGAAATTGGACATCTATTTGAAAAAATAATGGAAGAAAACTTCCCTAATTTGGTGAAGGAAATAGACACGCAAGTCCAGAAGCACCGAAAGCCCCAAACAAGTTGGACCCAAACAGGCCCACTCCAAGACACATCATAATTAAATGCCAAAGGCTAAGAATAGAGAGAATCTTAAAATCAATGGGAGAAAAGCAGTTAGTTACCTACAGAGGAGTTCCCATAAGACCACTGCTGATTTCTCAAAAGAAGCTTTGCAGGCTAGAAGGGATTGGCAAGAAATATTCAAAATCAGGGACCTACAGCCAAGATTGCTCTACCCAGCAAAGCTCTCATTTAGAATTGAAGGGCAGATAAAGAGCTTCCCAGGCAAGAAAAAACTACAGGAGTTCATCATCACCAAACCATTATTATACGAAATGTTAAAAGGACTTATTTAAGAAAAAGAGTATCAAAACTATGAACAATAAAATGGTAAAAAATACAAATCTATGAACAATTAAATCTAAAACACAAACTAAGCAAACAAGAAGAGAGACACAATCATGGATACGGAGAGCATTTCCATGGTTGCCAGATGGGAGGGAGTGTGGAGAATGGGTGAAGGGGGGGGATTAAGAAGTACAAATAGGTAGTTACAGAACAGCCACGGGATGTACAGTACAGTATAGGACATGGAGTAGCCAAAGAACTTATATGCATGACCCATGGACATAAACAATGTTGGGATATTGCCTGAGGGAACAGGGCGAGGCTGGGAGAGGTGGGATAAAAGGGGAAAAATCAGGATAACTGTAATAGCATAATCAATAAAATATAATTTAAAAAAGACTGTTCATAACAGCACTATTTAAAATGACTAAATGTTTTTGTACAGCCATCCAATTACGAAAATGAGTTGAAACAAAAACAGCAGATTGTTTGTTGGATGAAATACTATACAGCAGTAACAATGAATGAACTAAACTTTATGGAATACTGTGGATGAACTTCACAATGTTGAGGGAAAGAAGCCAGATATAAGAGAGTATATCTCTATTATTCCATTTGTATAAAGTTTAAAAACAAACTATTTTATTTAATAGTCAGGATTATGGTTTCTCTTGGGTTGTTAATGACTGGAAGGGACACAGCGAAGGTTTCTAGTATGCTGATTAATACTTCTTGATGTGGGTACTGGTTGCACAGGTATGTTCGTTACCCAATATCCTGAATTGTCACTTAAATTTATGGATAATTTTGTTAGGCTTAAAAAAATTATGTCTAAGATGAAAAAATAAAGTAAAAAAAATCCAGACTTAAGATTGCCACATACATTTTTAAAGAGCCATTGATACATTTTAAAAAGCTTTGATTCGCATGAATGAACCTTGCAAACACTATTCCAAGTAGGCAGAAAAAGAAAAGTCACAAGAGACCCACACACTGAATTATTCCATTTATACGAAATGTCAAGAACAGGCAAATCGACAGGCAGAAAACAAATTACTGGTTGCCTAGGACTCATGGGAGAGGGAGGGGGTTGGGGGGAAAGAGGAAAAGGGAAATTAGTGAATCAATAACTAACGATTATGAAGTTTTTAAATTACGGTGATGGATGCACAACTCTGTGACTGTATAAAAAACCACTGAATTGTGCATTTTAAATGGATGCACTGCACAGCATGTGACTGACAGCTCAACAAAAGTTACCAAAGGGGCAAGGAGGACTTTCATTCTGAAGCTGCATATCATTTACAATGACAACAGGTACACATTTACTTCACAAAAACATAACTTTTTTCTTGTCCTAATTATGCTTGACAGGAATAATGCAATAGGAGACTAACCAGCTTTTCTAAAACACACAATAATGAAAGCAACACAGTCATTACAAATCAGATAGGTAAAATACCAATTAAGTATTAATCCCCAGGGTGACACGTAACAGCTGATGCATTAAATGTTTAAGTTTTAAAATTTCATTTAACCTACAGGATCAAACTGTCCACCCACTAGATCTCTTAATTAGAATATTAAATAAAATAGTAAAATTCATTGCTCCAATTTTAATTTATTTTTCTCTACTTTTGTTTCCCCTTTTCTGACAATTCTGTGAAATACTCTGATGGAGAAAGAGAAAGAAGGAGGGTAAAGGAATGGTCTCTACCACAAATCATCTCTAGGTCCGTGCTGCCCAGTATTTCTGCAGTGATGGAAACATTTCATACCTGTGCAGTTCAACAGAGTAGCCATTTGCCACATGTGCCTATTGAGCCCTTAAAATGTAAATACTTTGCAACTGAGAAGCTGAATTTTAATTGTATTTCATTTTAATTAATTTATGTTAAATTTTAATTTAAGTAGCCACATGGAGCTAGTGGCTACCATACTAGACAGTACAGATTTGGATGAACCACAACTATATGCTTAAGACAACTATAGCCTATAGCCTTACAACAACTGTAACAGTCTTAAGACAACTATATGCTTATTATATATATACTAAGAGTAACTTACAAAAGATTACTAATGTTATATGTTTAGCAGATCATTAACAAATAAAAATCAACTTTAGAAACTCACCTGGCCATCTTCCATTTTGGCTTTTGGATAGTTGAGGATTAGTTTTGTAGCTTGTTCCCATTTCGCATGTGTATCTTCCCAAGCCTAAAATGAAGGCAATTACCGAGTGAAAGCAACTTTAAACCTAGAGCTAAATCAATCAGTGATATAGCCAGGCCTCAAACTTGGTGCACATCATAAACATAATATCCTACTTGTAATACGCACGTATCTTAGATTTGCTTCAAAAGCTATTCCAGGTCACATACACGTAACGTGAGGCCTTTAAAACTGAAGGTGGGGGCCTGGGAGGAAAGCTCTGTTGCTGAGGGCATACACACCTCAGTGTTCCCTGCAGTGGGATGCTCAATGCGCCTGAGTAGTGCCATCACTCTTTTCTGAAGGGCTGTTCTTCCTAAATGAAGACAACAGGAAATCAACTTATTGCACTTAGAGCCCTGCCTGCCAATGGGGAATCTGGCAAGCCCAACAAAAAAGGCAAAGTCAGAGGAGTGGAATGAACTCCTCAAATGATAAAGCCAAACACTTCCTCTACCTCCCTCACAGAAAAAGGTATTTTTCACTTGGATTTCACAGATGTCAACACCATAAAACAGCTATTCCCACCTATATTTTCTCAAAATGTGCCAACGTGCTTAAATCTTCATTACACGGCGTAGGGCAAAAGCAGATTTACAGTTGTTCGTATGGAAAGTAATACAATAATTAATAAATAATACAAGAATAAATTGTGTTTTGGGTACTCACAACTGTGAACCTACTTTTGTCTCACCCTATACACAATTCAGGCCAAGTAATTTATATAACATGTGATTGCCAGCAATTTATACTGCCAGTTTTTAAACAAATGTAGATCATATGAAAAACTCAACAAGACATTTACAGTTTATTTCAAATGCTATTTATTTTCACCTTATCTGTGCAGAAAAGAATTTCTGGTAAGTTTTTGAATCAGTCCCTTAATCCTGCAAAGTCGTCATCTTAAATACATCCCTACATTCCTAGCACAATCAGATAGCATGCAATTCAAGGCAGACTGAGTGGGAAAAACATCAGCCATACTTACCCGTTGACATCATATTGCTCACAGAGGCAAATTCCATGAATGTATTATAGTTGGGCAAGAAGTTGTGCACCGACACTTCATCCACCCCGCACCGGATATCCGCTTCCTCACAGAGGTGGCGGAAACAGGACATGGCAACCAGAACAGCTTCAGTGTCAGGGCTCCACAGAAACATGTACAGGGCCACTTCCAGTTTGGTCTGGGCCTGTCGGCATATTGGTGGGGTTCCACTGCACCCTGCTGCACTATCCTGAGAGTCAGGGTAGGAAGCAGGTACGTTCAATGTAGATCGTTTACAAAACCCAGCAATGCAACAAACTGTGCATCTGCACATACACAATAACCCCCAAGAGCTTTCCCCTTTCATCACCATAGGAATGTTCAAGCCCCCATTATCTTGTGTGAATGAGAAATGAGGTAATTTGGACATAATGCTACTATCTGTCCAACTTCCAACTGAATAATTATTATCCTCGTCTAGACTCCAGAAATGTAGATTAAGTCTAACATGGACAAAAGTCAACACACATAACATAAACCTACATAAAAATGTAAGTCACCTCCCAGTCAATTATGACAAAGGAAGAAGCAGTAATAGGAAATCCTGTCTACTGCAGGGAAGAAATAAGTACATTCAAGACTGAAATGCAGGCACAAACACAAACTAAATATTGCTATAGAAGATATACTTGATTCTGGATTACATATTCCCAAAGCATGAAAGAGAGACATCCTCATTTAGGAAACAAATGCAAATTCTGCAGGTGAAGTAGACAACTATAAATGCCATGCCATTTAGTTGTTACACTGTTATATTCAAAATTAGGGATTAAAAAAGCTTAATCTGAAAAAAAATAAAGCTCTTCTCTAATGATTTTGGTTTTTTGCTTATACTGTGGTTTATTTTCAAAAGGAATCACACACACAAACAAAAATCACAGAAACATTTACTTATAACATGAAGCAAAATTTTTTTTTCTACCAGTAAATTTGCACTTTTTAAAGCTGGTACAACTTTTAAACTTCTGGGGTTTAAATGGTCTTTCTTATGCAGTGGACATTTATAATAATTACAGGTGTCAGTTACATCTTCTAAGTGTCAAATATTTAATCAAATACAGCTTACATTTGACCCCATTTAATCCTTACAACAATGCTGGAGCAGAAATCATTATTTCCCCCATTTTAAAACTGAGGAATTGAAGTCACAGTAATGTCAGGAGCTCGCCTCGGGTTCCACAAAGAGCTGTGCTAGAACCAGAATCTAAGCAGTTCTCTGCCGTGCTGTATTGACCTAGCTGAGATTTACCAAAGTTCACGTAGAAAAATACACAGAGCACAGATGATGATACAGGAAAACAACAGAGGAAGCTGCTTACCATGGACGTGTTCCCTTTCCCCTTCCGGAGAGAGGCTCCAGGATTACAAGTACGGAGTAGCTCTTCATGATCCACGGCCATCTGACTGGTAGTTCCACTTGAAGGAATGTCACATCCTACCCCATAAAAGAATAGAAAGTGACAGGAGCTTCTATCTGCCTGCTAGAAAGAAGAAATAAGTAAGCCTTTCCGAAGTACTGATAACCAAAGAAATAAATACTTATGAACATGAGTCGTCTGTCTGTTTGAGACTATCTCTCTCACCTTGAAGAACATGCACTAGAAACTGACAAATAATGTTTGCTCAAAATCTTTGAATGACTCTCAATTTTCTACCCTTCAAATCATTAGAAACAGACCCTAGAAATATAAATGACTATTTCTCCATCTAACATGGACACAAGTAAAACATTAACATGTACTTCTCAGTCAATTTAAAATGACTTATAAAGATTTTCTCCCAGAAGATTTTACCCTCTGCCGTGCCAGGATAATTGGAAGTTGACTCTCTGAGATTAAGTTCCTCTGGAGCGGTAATTTACTCTTGAATGCATGCCAAGTATGTCACAAGAGTGAATTTACCAACCAGAGTAGTACAAATTAATTACTGGATTACTAATGCTTGTATTCTGGAGAATGTTGTGTCACCATAGCCAAGGGCATGAAACTCTGAAGTCTAATATCCTTCCTTATTTTAGGAATACAGTGGTACCTCGGGACTCAGTCTTAATTTGTTCCAAAACTTGTGATGAGTGCCTAAACCAACAAGTACCAAACGATGAAGTATTTTCTCTTGCAGGGCACCATCATGACTCATACAAGTTCTAGGAAGTGTGATGAGTCCCGACCAAGCACCAAGTGCTGAACCTTTTTTTTTCACATCAAAATGTGACGAGTACAGAGTATGACAAGTTCTGTAGCCAACAAGTACCAAGGTATGACTGTAATGCCAAGTTCCACTATATTAACACACTAAGATAAGCATGATATGAATAAACCAAATTTACCACTAGCCTAATTCTAAACAAAGAAAATTTAGCAAATGGTATGGTAAACTTAAAAGCACATGAGTTAGTTACCTTTAAGATTTCTCATAGCTATGATTGTATAAATGGATAAAAATTCATTGAATCAAGCATCCCTAAAGCTATGCCATAACAGAATTTTAATTGTCTAATTATAGAAAATGACTGACATATATTAAAAGAAATCTAAGGCTCTTCTCCATCCCCCAAAACCTTGTCACTGTGCTTTGAAAGTTCAGAGTCAAACTTTTTACTTGACCCTAATGAAAAAGACTTTCAGTCTATTTTGGTCATAGCAGCCCGCACTCCTCCGGGGCCTGCCCCAGAGACCTGCTTAATTTAATTAAATTAATCAGGACTGCGACTCAGAGACCAAAGCCTCAGAATAATTTTTTAAATGTTGAATTGTTAGCCACTGTTCTCTACACATATATTTCCCTTAAAGATTTTGTAGGAGGGAGGAGCTAAAGTAAACTGAACGCTTCCTTAATTTCTTCCCATTACAATCCCATATATTCTTCCTCTTTTAAAGATGTTATTTTGCTTACCTTATTTTTAAGAAGAAATTTATTCCTGCAGATCAAAATTTCCCGCAACCATTTGAGAATTTCTGTGCTACTAAGCATTTGATGGCTCGTTAATTTCTTGCAGATATAAAAAAGCATTTGTGAACTGCAATAATATAACGTTCATTGTTACCAGTATTGTCAATAAATAATCTAATACATACATGATTGGTACATAAGAGTGACATTTTCTCATAATGGACACAAGTTTAGACAAACCTATTTTCTGTTCTAGGATTTCAGAGAAATGGTTATCAAAACGTGATAAAGAGAAAAAGTATACAGATTGCATTTAAAAAAATCAACTACCGCTAAACCCACTATTCCCCAAACTCCCAATTATTTCATCCATGCATCTAATCCTTGTGGAGGACTCGAGAACAAATAACAGACCATGTGTACAGAAACAAACTGTAGGCAAACCCAGGGCTCTAGAGCTGGGGTCTTCAAACAATTGCAAACAGGCCACACCCAGCCCGCTGTTTGCTTTTGCAGATAAGGGAACATGGCCACATTCACTTAAATGCAGTCTGTGGCCACTTACGTGCTCCAACAGTATGACAGTCATGACAGAGACTATCAAAACCTAAACTATTTACTACCTGGCCTTTCAAAGAGTAAGTTTGCTGATCCCTGCTCTGAAGCTGTACTGTCCAACACAGCACCCACCAGCCAGCTACCACATGTGGCTACTGAAGCACTTGAAATGTAGCTTGTGCAAACTGAAATGTGCTGTAAGTGTGAAACACACTCCAAATTTTAAAGACTTTATGAAAAAAAGAATGTAAAACACCTCCTTAGTAACTTTTACATTAAAATAATATTTCAGTATTATCTCATGTTGAAATAATATTTTAGAGTTATATACTAGGCTAAAAATATATTAAAATTAATTTTACCCGCTTTTTACTTTTTAGTGCAGCGGCTGGAAAATTTAAGGTAAATATGTGGTTTACATCACATTGCTACGGAAGAGCACTGTGTTAGAGTGAAGGGTTTAACGCAGCTGCCGAGTGACTTGGTGCACTCACTCCTGTGATAAGATAATGACAAAACCAGAGGCTAAATTTTTCTCAATGTATGTATTGTCTTTGTGCTCATTTAAAGGTTATAATTTATAAACCTAGGAAATTATAAAATTCTATATGTTTTTGCCTTGTAAGCAGATGTTTATTATTAATTCATTCATCAAAAACACTGGTATTTTTGAAAACTTATGAAAGACCATAGTTTAAAAAATGTGAAACTATCAACATTACAAAATATTAAAACTCTAAGCTTATAACTGCTCAAAGTCAATTTAAAACACAGCTGTAACTATAGAGAAATGGGAAATAAAAAGAACAGACCAAATAGCAGTACTTGTGGCTGAGTAATAAAATTTAACACAGTTTTTAGAAATTTACTTTCTTCATTGCTGTGACATCATTCCCACAGTTAAAACAAGAAACAATCTAATTAGTAATTTCAAATCAAATAAAAAACAAAATCATAAAACCTCTGGAGATGTAAGTGAATCAAATTATATAATAAACCAAGTACTATAGTGTTAATATTTACAGAAAAAATAAATACAAAATAAAATTTTTAATTAGATTAAAAAATAAAAATACATATACCTAATTTCCCAAAATGTTTCCACAGGAGCATCGGGGTTCCACAAATCAATGCTATCCAACTGATGAAGAACCAGCAGGGCCTGAATTTTAAAAGAGAGAGAATTACCCAAAAAATTTTAGGTTAACTTAATATTGGACTATTTATTTTACAAATGCTAACAAATCACACTATTTCATTGTAGCCTCAATATACAGTGTAAGGTAAAAGAAAACCTCTAAGAATCCAAACCTCTGGGGGGGGCGGCGGATATACATATGTATTTCACTTTATGCAGATCATTTTGATCTTATGCAGGTCAAAATGGCATACATGCATGAGTTTAAATGACTAATGAATTTAGAACTCCAATATAAACATGTAAAAATTGCTTTAATATACAAACAGGTAATTTCAGTAAGTATCAAATTAAACTTTTGGGGGAACATAAAATTAATCCCAAAGTAAGGACAGCTTGCCAAAATTAATACACACAATAATATATTACTTCTAGGCCAAAAGATAAATTAAAAATTATCTTGCCACAAATTATTTTGGAATAGAAAAGATAAATTATATTTGAAAAAAGGAGAGCAAAATAGACCTTGCATTTCATAGCAGATTATTCACCCTAAAAATACTTTAAATTGACAGAATTGGAACGGGAATCTGGCTCACAGAGAATTAACAGGAACTAAATAATTTAAAATATACAACAAACATACAAAAACACCATATGAAATAAATTAAAGCCATCACATGTAGAAAGAGCAAAACTTGATTCTTCCTTCAGACCAGCCCGACCCTACCTCCAATCCCACACCCCCCAGAAGCTCAAGAGTTGAGCTCTGTCCACTCCTCTCAGTCCTTAGCACACTTGGCAATTCTTTACTACGCTATGGAAGACACTGATTAAAATTCCAATGGAACACTCTTTGGAACAAATAATGAGAACTGATTTCTTAAAACCAAATAAAGTATATAAACTGCAAATAACCTGCTCTGAATTAGAAAAAGATATTTAAATGTCTAGCCTTGTGCCACTTTATAACTCCTAAAGTTATAAATTATTAAAGACAAGACCTCTGTTATTTCACTTTTACTACTTCTGGCCAAGATGGAGGCATAGGCAGACACATCATGCCTCTTTCCACAACCAAAATAAAGACAACAAAAATTTAGAAACAAAAAACTGAACTGAAAGAGAATTGAACTGTATGGAAGTCTGACACCCAAGGAGTTAAAGAAGAAATATTCATCCAGACCAGTAGGAGGGGTAGATTCAGGGAGCCAGGTGGAGAAGACTCACTGCAAAGTGGTGGCTGGCAGGTCCCAGGCATGAAAGGCGGCAGCAGGCAGACCCAGCAAGGCGGCAGATTGTGGAAGGGCACGACGCACAAGGCGGCTTTCGGAACCGGGCGGTGCCACATTTGTGCGCAGATAAACCAGGCAAAACTGGGGAGTGAGACAGACCACACAACCCAGGGTTCCAGTTTCCAGGCAAATAAAGCCTCAAAACACTGACTGAAAACACCTGTGAGGGTTGACGTGCTGGGAGAGACTCCCAGCCTCACAGGAGAGTTCATTGGAGAGACCCACAGGGTCCTAGAATGTACACAAACCCACCCACCCATGAATCATCACCAGAAAGGCCCGATTTGCTTGGGGGAAGTGGAAGAAGTGACTGAAATCCAGCAGACAACAGAGCAAGTGCCATTGTTCCCTCTCAGACCCCTCCACACACACATTGCGTCACAACCCAGTGATGTAGTTGCCCTGTCCTGGTAAACACCTAAGGCTCCGCCCCTCACTATATAATAAGTGTGTCAAGACAAAAGAAATGGCCCAAACGATACAACAAATCAAACCTCCAGAAATAATACAACTAAGTGACAAAGAGTAACCTATCAGATGCACAGTTCAAAACACTGGTGATCAGGATGCTCACAGAACTGGTTAAATTTGGTCGCAAGTTAGATGAAAAAATGAAGGCTACACTAAGTGAAATGAAGGAAAATGTACAGGGAATTAATAGTGCGAATGGGAAGGAAACCGGGACTCAAATCAATGGAGTGGACCAGAAGGAAGAAACAACCAAACAGAAAAGAAGGAAGAAATAAGAATTCAAAAAAATGAGGAGAGGCTTAGGAATCTCCAAGACGCCTTTAAATGTTCTAACATCCCAATTATAGGAGTACCAGAAGGGGAAGAGGAAGAGCAAGAGCAAAAAGTGGAAAAGTTATTTGAACAAATAATGAAGGAGAACTTCCCCAGTCTGGCAAAGGAAATATACTTCCAGGAAATCCAGGAAGCTCAGAGAGTCCTAAAGAAGTTGGACCCAAGAAGGAACACACCAAGGCACATCATAATTACATTAGCCAAGATTAAAATGAAGGAGAGAATCCTGGAAGCAGCAAGAGATAAGGGGACAGTCACCTACAAAGGAGTGCCCATAAGACTGTCAGCTGATTTCTCAAAAGAGACCTTACAGGCAAGAAGAGGCTGGAAAGAAGTATTCCAAGTCATGAAAGGCAAGGACCTACATCCAAGATTGCTCTATTCAGAAAAGCGTTCATTTAGAATGGAAGGGCAAATAAAGTGCTTCTCAGATAAGGTCAAATTAAAGGAGTTCATCATCACCAAACCCATATTATATGAGATGTTAAAGGGATTTATCTAAGAAAAAGAAGATAAAGAACATGTACAGTAAAATGACAGCAAACTCACAATTATTAACCACACCTAAAACAAAAACAAAAACAAAAACAAAATAAGCAAACAACTAGAACAGGAACAGAACCACAGAAGTGGAGATCACATGGAGGATTAGCAACAGGGCAATTGGAGGAGGAAAGAGAGGGACCAGGTACAGAGATTAAGTAGCATAGATGGCAGGTAGAAAATAGACAGGGGGAGGGTAAGAATAGTATGGGAAATGTAGAAGCTAAAGAACTTATGACACATGGACATGAACTAAAGGAGGGGATGTGGGTGGGAGGGGGGTGCAGGGTCGAGGGGAGTGAAGGGGGGAAATGGGACAACTGTAATAGCACAATCAATAAGCTATATTTTAAAAAGTTTTACTGTAACTACTTTCAGATATTTATGGAAAACTGCTATTCACTGTGAGACTTCAAATATTATAGTTTATAACTCTCATATCAAGGGAAAAACAGCACAAATTAACATTCAATTTTATGACTATTGTGCAAAAACTTAGTATCATTAACTGACACTTTAAGAGGCAAATTTTGTTTATAGTTTGACAAAATATTTTTTTAAAATATTGAAAGAGAACGTGTTAACCTTTTCCCTGAGTTAATAATTATTTCTTTTTATGTTCCCTTATATTTTTTACTTTCCTACATATATGCTAGGACAGCTGTAAACACAGTACACTCAACTGACATTTCATAAACACTTTTTCGTATTGCTGGGTGATCTGCATGTTTTATTGAATGTTTAAGAGTTCACCAAGTTGAGATATCATTCTCTTGCATTAAATATTAACCCATTCTCTTATGAGTGAATATTAAAAATTTTCCTAATAGCTTCCTATTGTAAATAAGAGCAGTAATAAGCATGTATGTGTGCAGCTTTTTCCTTTTGAATTGTAGTCAGAGGATTACAAAAATACAGGAATGGAATTTTTTGCACACACACAAAAGGGCATTTGTACAGCTCCTGCCAAATACTGTCAAATATCCTTCCAAAAAGAATGCAAGGAATATACAAACTTATAGGACCAACAGCATGGTACACAAATATAAGCAATGAGTGCTGAAAAATTTTTGGTACAATGAAGTGTACAGTACAAACAATAAAGTAGCTAACCTTAAGTACATATCCCAATGAATTTTCACAAATGTATACACTCAACGTAACCAGTACCTGGATCAACATTATCAACACCGAGAAGCCTTTCACATTCCCTTCTGGTCACTGGCCCCTGACAAAGGTAGCCACTTACTGATTTCTATCACCATAGATTAGTTTTGCCTGTTTCCTATTTATATAAAGAGAATCTCACAACACATTCTTTTGCATTTGGCTGTTTTCTCTCAATGTTATGTCTGTGAGATTTATCCATGCTTTGCACTTAGGAGTAGCTCATTCCTTCTTTTTTTGTTGTTTTAATCGGTAGAATGAATATGACAAAAACTATTAATCTAGTCTACTACTGAAACACAGAAGTTGTTTCCAATTCTTTTGGCTATTACAAATTATGCTATTAATATTTTTGTATGTGTCTTTCAGTAAAAATATAAAAATATATAGTATATTTTCTGTGGGCTACATACCCACTGAGTGAAATTGTTAGGCCCCGTGGTTAGCTTTTGTAGATATTACAAAGCAATTCTGAATGGTGTTTGTACTCTCCTGCTCTCCTTACTTCCATGTATCTCTGTTTTCTGACCTTTCAGCCTCCCTGTATCTCTCCCTGTGTCTCTGACCCTCTCATCCCCGTCTCCTGGTGTCTTCACTCTTCTTCCACGTGTCTTTGCCCCCAACAACTTTATCTACTAATCTGCAGAGTACGTAAGTCCAGAGTATGAATGAGAACACGGTAGAGTCATTTGATATTTTACAAAGCTTTTTATTATTGATTTCTAGATTAATTTTACTGTAGTCACAAAAATAATCCTGAATGACTTCAATCCTTTAGGATTTGTTGAGACTTCATGTGTAAGGATACACTGAATGTTCCATGTGTACTTAAAAACAAAGTGCTTTACTAAATGTATTGCTCTATGTATGTCAAATAGGCCATATTTAATAACTGCATTGTTTAAATCTTCTATCCCTACTAATTTTCTTTGCTTGTTTATTCAATTAGGGTTTTGAGAAAAGTTTGCTAAAGTATCCCACGATGACTGGGTTTGCCTCTCTCACTCCATTTACGTTATATATTTTGAAGCTTTGTTATTAGGTTCATACAGAGTTTTATTTCCTGGATGGGCTGGACCCCTCTGTTATAATAAGATGCCCCTCTCTATTTCTAGTAACGCTTCTAGCTTTGAACTCTGTATCTATTCCATATATCTTACTCCAGTTTTCTAGAGTTAGTGTGTATGATGTATTTTCTCCATCCTTATACTGTCTACCCTCCAGTGTCCCTGTATTTAAGCTGTGTCTCTTAAAATGACCACATAGTAAGATTTTTGCACTCTTAGGTATTTACCCAGGAGAAATGAAAGCATATGTCTGCAAAGAGATTTGTATATATGTGTTCCTAGAATTTTTAGTTTTAACAGCCAAAAACTAGATATTCCATCAAAATATATAAACCAACTGTGGTATAGCCACAATGGAACACTATACAGCAATAAAAAGGAATGAATTTTTTAAAAGGAATGAACTAATGACACATGCAGCATAGATGAATGCCATGAAAGCCATGCTGAGTTAAAGACAGAAAAAAGTATATACTTTATGATTCCATTTAGGTAAAATACAAACTAATCTACAGCAACACAAAGCACATCAGTGGCTACGGGGGAGCAGGGAAGCATGCAGGGAGTGAGGGAGGGAGGGAGGGACCCAAAGGGTCACAAGACAACTTTTGCTAGTGATCAATAGATTCACCTAAGTGACCATTAGCAAGTCAGTAAACTGGTATAGTCATCGATGGAATACTTATCAATAATAAAAAAGAGGGAACTAACACATGCAACAACATGAATGAATGTCAAAAACTTGCTGAGTGAAAGAGGCCATGCAAAAAGAACTATCTTGCCTAAGATCCCATTCGTGTGAACTTCTAAAACAGGCAAAACTAATTTATAGTGACAAAAACCAGACCAGTGGTCTTTGGAACAGGGTGGGTGGGCAATGAATGCAAAAGACAAGCGGAGCTTCCTGGGGTGATGACAAACATTTTAAATCTTGGGGTTTTATATGTAAATCATACCACAATAAAACTGATTTAAATTAGAACCATAATTATCAAGTAATCAATATAAAAATAATTTTTTTGAAAAGTCAAGTGTATTTACACCCACTAGGATGGTTATAATCAAAAAGACAAATAATGGCAAGTATTGGCAAGGAGATCCTGGAACCCCCATGGTGGGAACATAAAAGGATGCAGTTGCTTTGGAAAAGTGTTGGCAGTTACTAAATAAAGTCAAAGAGAGTTACCACGTGACCCAGCAAGCAATTCGACTCCTAACTACACACTTAAGAGATGCCTCCACTCAACAACTTTCACACAAATTTTCAGAGCAGCATTATTTATACCAGGCAGAAAGCAGAAAAAAACCCAATGTGCATCCACTGAAGAATAGATGAAAAAGTTGTGATATATCCATACAATGAAATATTTAGCAATATAGAAAACTGAAAATATGAATGAACCTTGAAAACATGCTAAATGAAAAAAGCCAGATACAAGGCCACATACTGTATCATTCTACTTATCTGAAATATCTAGAATGAGGAAATCTACAAAGACAGAAGATAGCCCAGGGGTTGCCAATGACGTGGGTGACAAGGGAAATGGGGTGACAGTAGGGATGGTTGTACAACACTGAATCGCACACTTTAAAATAGTAAACTTTATGGTACACAAATTGTATCTGAATTTTAAATTCAATACCTATTTAAAAATTCTAAAAGTCAACTACAATTAGAAAAACTTTTCAGCTTTTTTATTGTTGTTCAAGTACAATTAGAATATTTTGAGTTTTTTATTAAGCATAAGAATGTGCACGGTGTTTTGCTATGTGATATAAAACAAGTAAACCCCATCTTTCTCCACTGGTTCATTAAACAGTGTATAGACAAAAACATACCATTCCTAGAAATGACACATCTTCTGACGGATGTCCTGAAACTACACCTGTCACTCACCTCCATTGCTTCCTGAGCAATCTCTGGCATGTGCGACTGAGGGACCAGCTGGACAAGCCCTGTTATTAATTCTGCTGTGCTGCCTTGGGTCTCAGGTCCCTGTTTTCTTGGATTCTGCAAGAAAAAAAGCAATTTTCAATTTTAAAAAATCATTTGACAGGAGCTGAAAAGAGCAGGGAAAGCAGCGTGACTGCTGATGGGTAGTAGGTTTCTCTGGGAATGGTGAGTTCCAGACTTGGACAGTGGTAATGGCTGAACAACCTTGTACACACTAAAAACCAATGAACTGTACATTTCTAAATTGTGACTTTTATGGTATGTGAATTATATCTCAACAACAATGATTGTGAATTTTTAAATAAATCAAAACTGCTTTTGTTAAGGATTCCCTCGGTCTACATTTATACTTGCTCATTGACGTAAATAATGTCCAGGGGAGAAAAATCCTAATTAAAAGAAAACAAAAACTAGGTATTAGCTTTTCATAAGAAATCCTATCAATAACATAACTTTTCTAGCAACACTGCAGTGACGAAACAGTGCACCTCCGTTTGGAACGTACTGGTTTCGATGTCATAATGACTGCAATCAAAAGCAAAGGACACCGGATGCGCACCACGCAAGCCCTGAGCAGCCCTCATCCAGTACGGAGCACCTACCCAACCCAGACAGGGCTAGAACCCACACCTCCAAACACCCATACCTGAGCCCCTTCTATTATGGAAAAACACTGTGTATCAAGAAAAGCAAACTGGAGGTGTATATAAATGCAAACACCTAGCTACTTTAAGGAGACTAAAAGCTTCCTGAAACTTGGGAGCATCTATTTACCCTTCAAGCTACATGGTTCATTTCACTGAGGCCAGTGCAATTTGTGCCCATACTTTTATTTTTGCTAACTACAGATTCTTTCCCGTCATAATGATTAAGGTAAGCCCTAGCATATCTGTAATTCAAAATTGTTAGCCTATTTTCTAACATTATATTAATGCATTAATAACCCAGTAACATTTATATTTAGTCATTAATACTCTGATACCAAAGACATGACAAGTATAAAAGATGATGTTCCCCACTTTCCTGAAGCATGTAGTCTGAATTAAACCAATAAAATAATCAGAGCAATAAGAGTTAGACTGCAAGTGAAGTAAGAACTATGAAGATACCTACAGCACCTTAACAGGGAAACATGGCACAGTCAGGGAGACTTCTTTGGGCAGTGATAATAGCTCAGAATTAGTAGGAATTACTATGTGAAGAGGACAGAAAAGCACGCAGTGGGCCGAGGGGACAGCAAGCGTAAGGGCAGGCATGAAGGAACGTGGTAAGATGGAGGGGGAAACAGGCCGTCGGACGAGACTGAAGACAAGGGAACACAGAATGCTAGCAGTGGAGGCTGGGAGTCAGGTTTGGCATGACCTTGTAGGTCTGTATGGAGCTTGATCTTTACCCAAGAACAATTTCAAGAGGTTTTAAGCTGGGCAGGGGGCATTATAAGATTTGCTTTTTAAAGTGATCACCACAACTCCAGTGCAGAAAAATGATGAAAGTGAGGTAGCAGATGATAAAAACTAAGCAATTAGGATTGAAAAAATGAGAGTAGTAGGATTAGAACAGAGATGGTAGAGAAGGGAGAAAACAGAACTGCATTCCTTTAAGAATACCATGATTAAGATCACTTCATAGTTATTCCTTCACTTCTCCCATTTACTAAGATTTAGAATTTTTATATGAAAAATATGAAATAATTGATGAACCACTATTTTTAAAGTTGTTTAACCACTAGGTGGCAGCAAAGAAAAATAATTTCAATTTTAAACAGCCTTTTTGTGCTTGCTAAATTTCAAACTTGGAAAACAGCAAGTTTTAGGTTCTTGTTCTTTCAACAACAAAATATTTAACACATAAGTCACCAGTGACTTTAGTGCCTTCTCTGATTCTGAATTACAGCAATGTAAACAGAGCAGTGCTATTATACATGACATGCATGAGGGAATAACTTGTGCTACATGACAGAAGAATAAGAAAAAGTGTATTTAATTCATTTTATAGAGTCTCACAGATAGTTTTTATGAAATTTTTCCATGCCAAAGTTCTAACAATTTATTCCATTAGATTCCCAAATCTGGATGGACTCTTCAAAGAGTTCAGAATATCAGAGACCTTCTTTTGGGGTCACTAATCCTTGCAGGGGTGTCCAACCTTTTGGAATCTCTGGGCCACAGTGGGAAAAGAGTTGTATTGGGCCACACATTAAATACACAAACACTAACAAAAACTGATGAGCCCCTCCCCCCCCACAAAAAAAAGGTTTAAGTAAATTTACAATTTTGTGTTGGGCCACATTCATAAGCCCATCCTGGGCCGCAAGTGGCCTGCAGGTTGGAACACCCTTGCAGGAATTCTACCTCCCTCTCCTCTTGTTTCTCTCCAGAAAAAATACTCACATGTAAACTTCTTTTTTTTAATTCACAGGGGGTTCACAGAACTCTTAAAACTACGGCTATCAAGTTATAAACTCTTACAGGTACAGAAATTTGAAAAATATGCCATCAAAATTGAATGCACCTTAGAACTTTTAAGGCGTACTGCTGAACAAAGCGATAACAAATCTTTCTGGATGCTGCTCTCCAGAAACCGGAGAAATTCCACAAAAGTTAAACATGGATCCTATGAACTTCACAATATATTACTGTTACATCTGGGGCATCAATAACATTAATGTTAATGTTAACTATTCTATTAACATTAATATCAGCTAACATTTATTTATGCTTATTATGCATTTATTTTACATTATTTCTAAAAACATGTTAAATACCAATCTTCTTAATCTAAGGCAGAAACTACTGTAACATTTCACAAGAAAATGGAAGCAGAGAGGTTAAGTCACCCTAACCACATAACTAGTCTGTCTCCAGAGCCCATGCTCTCGATCACTTCATACAGCTGTCCTTCCCTGACATCTGTTAGTTCTTCATTATTTTGTGTACCTGACTGATGCTCTCAGGAACCTAATACCATCTAAGGCTGTTAAAAGCTGAGTTAATGACAATAATTGAATGTTAACCACACCCATTTTCTTCTCTTCCTTCCAGGACAGAATTTGTAGGCAAAACCAGTGAAAATAGAAGGTGATAACAACAAAAGAGGAGGAAAGAAAAGCTAAATGGCTTGGCAACAGCAATCGGAGATTTTTAAAAAGCAACCATACAGATGTAGGAAGCACTCTGATTTATGGTTTGCTTCATTACCCTTCACCCCCATTACACGATAATGCCTGAATAATTTATAATCTGGTAACAGGGTAAGGACAAAGAGTTCACCAAAGCATTAACAATAAGGAAAAGAAAAAAGAAAAGTAAAACAATCTGATCTAAGTATATTAGTATCCTCTATGAATTAGTTTTCTTAGTGATGTCCTCAAGCATGATCAGAAAGAATCATTAAGTGATCTTTAGCTAATAACTATATTCAAGGTCTTGGCATTTCAGTTAAACCAAAGTGTAATAATTTCAAGGCATTTCATAAAAATACTTACACAAAGCAAGAGCTTTGGATCTGCATGAATTAGTTTCACCATGGACAAGAGAAGGTACTTATAGCTTCTTGTCTCCAGGTCTGTAGGTTTTTCTTTAAATTTAAGGCTTGTTACTTTTTCCTTAAATGTAAGACTCTAAAAACAAAAACATGACATCATCTTGTAAGAATCAGACATTGTTCAAGATAATAGCTATCCAACTTTTAAAAATAAATCTTAAAAAAAACTTTGGAAAAATAAACATATTTTATATCACCAAATGTGTGATATTAGTAGAAGCATCCAATAGTAAGTATATGGTTAGTGTTATTCAACTTAAAAAATCAAATGAAAATTATTTTTGCAACATTTTAATTATATAATATAATAAAATTTAAGATAAAAATATATTAAAATACTTCAAATATTAAAATATTTAAGAGAAAAATATATTACAATATATTAAAATATTGACTCCTATGTAGACAACAATTGCCAAAATGTAACAACACTGACATTATAAAAATATTTAGTCCATAGCTCTCAAAATACATTAAGCAATGCATCTGACATTCATCCTTCACAGGTATAGACACCAATACTTCACAGAACCTGTGACATTATCAACTGTAAGATGCATCATCACTGCATGGACAAAGAACAAATGACCACTGTCAACTGTCAGACACCAGGTAAATGAGATGCATTCTCAATTTCAGAAATGTTAAAAACAAAAAGTGCTTTTTAGAACTGAGATATGCGGTACAGGCAACCTCTGTATTTAATAGTTTAATTGTAAGTTCACTTTTTCCTTCCATGGCATTCCCTCTCTCTCAAGTTACAGAATATATGTATTTTGCCTGAAGAACAATGGTAAAACAAAGAAAGAACTTTTTGAGAATGATTAATTCATGGAAAATATGTTTAAATCACAGAGATACTGTGCTGGATCCTGTGCTGGCACTATTATTACAGATGTTATTCAACCAAAAATCCAGCAATTATATTCCGGATCCAATACCACCTTTCTCTCTATTCTTAGCAAACATATCCCCTTTTCCTTTAAAAGAACAAAAACTATCTGTTTTGCCATGTATGCCTTTATGTGAGCACATCTACCAACGGATGGAATATTCAGCAGCTATGCACCTGTAATGAAAATGTCCAAGTAAACAGCCTCTCTTCCAAAGGTAAAAAGTGGATATGCACATCTTAAACCCTGTTCTCAGGGTTTAAGTGTGAGTAGTACATTTGTTATTACACCCAAGAACACTGAACGTTTTTGGTTTTCACAGAGGAGGAAAAGTACATATCAATGTCTAAGAATGTCTCTATACAAAAGAAACAGCGAACTTACAAATACCTTTTGTTTTTTGTATTTATAATCTGACCGCAAATGTCTTACCAAATGTATTTAATAAATTGTTTCTACTGTTTGTTCCCATTAAAGCTTTTTTTTCTTTCTAAGGTGAAGTAACACCTTAGATCAAGATGAAAGTTTCACTGAACAAATTTATCTGTAAGATGTAAGTAACTCAGTGTAACTGCCCTTCTGTGATGCAGCCACTGCACAGGAACGCAGATCAGAAAACAAAGAACTGATATAAGGAGACTATAAGGGAGTTAAGGGGCCTGAATCGTAATGGAAAAATACATAATAAAGATTATATATTAAAGAAAAGAATTATCTCTTAATTAGTAATCCTGTCCAAAAAGTAAATAATAATTTCATTTTCTTATCTCTTAATCTCAGGTATCAGCATATAAATTTTGCTCCAGCATGACTGCCTAATATGGAAAATGCAAACAGAGCTTTCAATTCAAACACCTTTTAATTACTGACCATTAGTGGGTTATACAGCAAGGAACAACTAGCTAAAGTTTCTTGTTTGTTAAAACGAAAAGTATATTTCTTAACTAGAAATATATAAAAAATAACCCATTCATTAATTTTTTATATTTTATTTATTTATTTTTTAGAGAAGGGAGAAAGAGGGGAAGAGAAATACCGATATGTGAGAGATCTATCGATCAGTTGCTTGTCACATGGCCCCAGTTGGGGAGCTGGCCCACAACCCAGGCATGTGCCCTGCCTAGGAATCAAAATGGTGACCTTTCGGTTCTCAGGCCAACACTCAATCCACTGAGCAACACCAGCCAGGGCCTTTTGTTAGCTTTTTAATTGATCTTCCATACTGGAGATATTGTACGAGTAGGAATCCAAGTTGGTATACGTACTTTGACCAAAGAAGAGACTCTGTCATGGCCAGGAAAAAAATCATAAATCAGAGTATTTAGACATTTATTAAGAAGCCAGACCAGGCCTGGACGGTGTGGCTCGGTTGGCTGCCATGCCGACCCCCATAAGCTGAGGTCAGTTTCTACTCCCAGGCAGGGCATATGCCTAGACTGTGTGTTCAGTCCTCGGTTGGGGACATAGAAAAGGCAACTGATCGATGTTTCTCTCTCCCCCCACTGCCCCACCCTTCCTATTTCTCAGGAATCAGTAGACTATATTGTTGGATGAGGATTTAAAAAAAAAATCCCAACCATTTTTTAACTTATATGACTAAATTACAGGCATGTGAGGAGATCTGTTGCCCTGACTGTTGTGGCTCACTGGATCAAGCACCGGCCTATGAACCAAAATCTACTAGTTCAAGTCCTGGTCAGGACAGCTGACAGATGTTTCGCTCTCTCTTCCTTCCTTCTTTCCCCGCTCTCTTAAAATTCACACATAAAATCTTAAAAAAAAAAAAGAAAGAAAGAAAGCATTTGCTAAGCATCTTAAGAAGCAAAATATGCAGAAATTATACATATTTGTAAAAATTCATATATCGACTATCAACAGGCTATCAATTTTAAAACAGTAATTTGTGAGTGCTAAGACAAGTATTTCAAATTTTTAAAATACTACAAAAGTACAAATGGGAAAAGTTATGGTTCAATACTCATATGAAAATGGCTGAAGAGTTTAAATGACTGAAAGTTCAACCTAGGACAGTAAGGCAATTTTAGACTGTTTAATAGAAATATGGTATGAGATACAGTAGGTTAACAGATTTAGCCAATTATTACACTACATCTGGAACAATAAAATCAGATCTTAACATACCACTTTAATTGGAAAAAAAAAAGTATTAGGTTAAATGATTTCCAGAACAGAAGAAAACCAGATGGAGAAAGGTTCTGAAAGCAGGTCAAGTAAGAAATTCATTCACTCATTTCACAAATATGTACTAAATGCCCACTGTGGATCAGATACTGTCTACCTTATACCTATAATGTTTACCTTATAGTTGGAATTTCAATTTCTTAAAAACTTAAGTACTTGGCATTATACAAAGTCAACTAAAAATTACTTTGCATTTTATTTATTTTATTTAATAAAACATCAGGGGACTTCTGGTCAAGATGGAGATGTAGGCAGACACACTTCGCCTCCTGGCGCAACCACATAAAGAATTACAGCTAGGTCTCAAAACAAGCAACACCCAGAACTGTCACAAAACTGAGCTGTGTGGAAGTCTGACAATCAAGGACTTAAAGAAGCCACATCCATCCAGGTAAGTAGGAGGGGTGGAGTTGCAAGGGTGGAGAGGCACAGAGACAAGTGGCCGTAGAGAGCTGGCGGTGGCGGAATGTGGGACAGTGCCACATTCACTTACGGTGGATAAAAATTGGGAGGGACACCTTAGGAACCAGTGATCCCAGGCCAGACCACACACAGCCCAGGGTTCCAGCACCAGAAAGATAAATCCCCATAACTTCTGGCTGTAACAACCAGTGGAGCGGAAGAAACTGCCAGATGTTCAGAAGACTCCATTTTAAGGGCAAGTATGTACTTAAAAGGTACTCAAGCCCACCCACTCTGGGATTCACACTAAGTCAATAGCTAGCTGCAAGGGTGCCAGTTACATGTGGGAAGTGGGTGAAGGAAAAGGGGCACATGCCAGGCAAACTTCCAGAAGCCAGACAGCATGGCACTGTCCCCTCTCCAAATCCTCCTCCACACAGAGCCACAGAACGGTGAAGCAGGTTGCCACACTCTAGTGATTACCTAAGGCTCCACCCCACACAATTTACAGGTGCCTTTTCTACGACAGGCCATACTACTAAGACAGGGAGTCAAAGCAGCTCTAACTAATACACATACACAAACACAGGGAGGCTGCCAAACTGAGGAGACAAAGAAATATGGCCCAAATAAAAAAACAGAACAAAACCCAAGAAAAAGAACTAAACAAAACGAAGATCATCAACCTGTCAGATGCAGAGTTCAAAATACTGGTGATCAGGATGCTCAAGGAAATCACTGAGTATGGCAGTAACATTAACAGAAGAAATGCAGTTTATGCTAAGTAAAATAAGGAAAAATCTACAGGGAACCATTAGTGGAGGGGAGAAAGCCAGGATTCAGATCAACGATTTGGAACAGAAAGCAGAAATAAACATTCAACCAGAATGGCAAGAAGAAAAAGAATTAAAAAAACAAGAACAGTATAAGGACCCTCTGGGACATCTCCAAACATACCAACATCCGAATCATAGGGATGCCAGAAGGAGAAGAGGAAGAACAAGAAGTTGAAAACTCACTTGAAAAAAAAAACAGAAAAGAAAACTTCCTTAATTTGGCAAAGGAAATAAACACGTGAGTCCAGAAAGCACAATAAGTCCCAAACAAGCTGGGCACAAAGAGGACCACACCAAGACACATGATAATTAAAATGTCAAAGGTTAAAGATAAAGAGAGAATATTAAAAGCAGCCAGAGAAAAGCAGAGTTACCTACAAAGGAGTTCCCATAAGACTATGTGCTGATTTCTCAAAAGAAGCATTACAGGTAAGAAGGGGCTGGCAAGAAGTATTCAAAGTGATGAAAAGCAAGGACCTACATCCAAGATTACTCTATCCAGCAAAGCTATCATTTAGAATGGAAGGGCAGATAAAGTGCTTCCCTGGACAAGGTAAAGCTAAAGGAGTTCCTCATCACCAAGCCCTTATTATATGAAATGTTAAATGGTCTTAAGAAAAAAAGGAAGATCAAAACTATGAACACTAAAATGACAACACACTCACAATTATCAACAACTGAATGTAAAAAACAAAGCAAACAACCAGAAAAGGAACAGAATCATAAATATGCAGATCCTTTGGAGGGTTATCATCTGGGAGAGGGAAGAGGGAGAGTGGGGGAAAAGGTGCAGGGGTTAAGTATAATTGGTAGGTACAAATAAATGGAGAAGCCAAAGAATTTATATGCACAGCCCATGGGCTTGAACTAAGTGGGGAGACTGCTGGAGGAAAGAGGGTACTTGGTGGAGGGGGGCAAAGAAGGAAAAACTGGGACAACTGCAATAGTATAATCAGTAAAATATATTTTAAAAAATAAATAAAACATCATTGTTTTGCTCTTTTGGCTGTAATTTTTTAGGCTGATAATCACAAAACACATGGCATAGCCAACTTCTCTATCTGAACACCTAGCAAGGGTGTCCAAACTGCGGGCCACATGTGGCCTAGGATGGCTATAAATGTAGCCCAACACAAAATCATAAATTTACTTAAAACCTATTTCTCTGCTCATCAGTTTTTGTTAGCATTTGTGTATGTAATATGTGGGTCAAGACAATTCTTCTTCCAGTGTGGCCCAGACACATCAAAAGGTTGGGCACCCCTGAAGGTCAATAATCCTCCACCACAATTACTGACAACTGAGTAAGAGTGAACTACCACCGCATAAAACCAAAATATATATTGAGCAAGGGAACTTGGAAAAAGAAAAGCATGCCAGGGAAGAAGCTGTTCAAATTATCTTCTAAGTGTGAAGTGGCTAATTTACTGGATAAAACCAATAGGTAAAAACATGCTAGATTTTCATTGGAATGACATGATGTGACTAGATGGTAACTAAGCACAGAAAAGTCAAAGAAAGCAAGGACTTTTCTGAGATAGTTACAATGGGTCATACTTACAGCCACAGAAGCCCACTGCCATGCAAAACAGTGACTGGTTGGCATCTGACCATGTGAGCGACAGCAGCCAATAAGAACAGAAAATAAGAAGCAGAAGACAAAGCACCACCAATCAATGTCAAGAGTTGCCATGTATAATACTCTTGCTATACAAAAATAGCAATATATGACTTCTACAATCCTATAATTAATTGTCTGTTTAAATGGGTCCCACGAGTTTTAAAATTTCATAAAGAGTACTAATTTGTTAGAATACCTAATTTAAAAGTGTTTTTATTAAGTTTAAACACAAACTTCAATATCAAAGTGCCTATCATTTTTAAGAGCTCAGAGCATGTTTGCTGAATTATTTTATTTAAAATAAAAATGTTTAACTTTATTTCTAATTTTGTATGTGTAATAGTGAGCATCCAAAGGTAAACTGCATTAGTAGGAACATTCATTCTAAACCAGAAGTCAGCTTCCCCTACTCACCCTCAAAAGATGAGGAGCTAATCAAAATATTTTGATTCCTAAAGGAAAAAAAACTATTTAAAAAAGTGACACTTAGATTTTTAACATTTTTGTGAGAGAATTTCTCTAAGAAAAATAAGTTCAACTCACTGAAGCAGTGTTGAAAGCAATAGTGCAGTATACAACGTATCACAGTACTTACAGAAAAAGGACACATTTGATTTTCTAAAATAATCAAAACAGCAGGAACAGGAGAAAGACACTGAAAAAGCACGAGGAAGAAGGTGGGATTAAAAATGCATGATCAACCTTACCGGTGCCATTCGTATTGCCGGGTGTGCTCCGCAGCCCTGCACTGCTTTGTGAAGTGTTTCACCAAACATATTTCGAAGTTCAACTGAGTGACAATACACGGCATCAATCTTAGGCCACCAATCCAGTGCAGACTGGACAAAAACAGAGACCATAAGAAAGGAAAAGTACAAACTTGCATAAGTTATATGCTCTGGTTACTACTGTAGTTTGTTTTGTCCTTTTGTGAGAAACTTTCTAAGACCATGCAAACACACACCATGATTTCCAATGTCTGTGAATGAAATCTCTAATTTGAACCATACATCCATTTTAAAATATAATAAATAAGAGACAAATCATCTGCTTCCTGAGCATGATCACATAGTCTCTTCTCACTGATGTTAGTAAATTTGAAAAGCAGTCTTTAGAAAGCTAATTCAATAGCCAAGTGTCACTTACTAGTGTACGGTTTCACACATTTCAGAAACATGTGCATATATATTACATATTTACCAGGTAAGAATGTGATCAAAGCTTTAAAAGAGATTAGTGGTTCAACACAATGTTGAAGGAACATGTGGCAAACAATCACTTATGTGTCTACAATCAACAATGATAATTACAACATCAAATTAGTAAATGAGATAAAGCTATTAGTAAACCTATAATCTTAAACTGATAATGCAATAATGGTACAATACATGAAAAGACTAATGAACACCACAAAGACAAATTGATCATAGCTAAAATGTTTATGAAAACATTTTAATATTTTGGTTTAATCAGTTTAGTCTTGATTCCAGCTTTTAATGCCTATTTTATCTGAATGTGTATCTTTTTTTAAAATTTTATTTATTTATTTATTTTTTAGTGAGAGGGGAAGGGAGGCTGAAGGAGGGGGAGAGAAACACTGATGTGCAGGAGAAACACTGATTGGTTGCCTCGTGCACAATCCCAACAGACCTGGCCTACAACCCAGGCATGTGCCCTGACACAGAATCGAACAGGTGATCTTTCCGTCTGTATGATGATACCCAACCCACTGTGCAATACCAGTCAGTGCTGAGAGTGTCTCTTTAACTTTCATATTTAAATTACTTA
Organism: Sturnira hondurensis; assembly: GCF_014824575.4. Taxonomy (NCBI): domain Eukaryota; kingdom Metazoa; phylum Chordata; class Mammalia; order Chiroptera; family Phyllostomidae; genus Sturnira; species Sturnira hondurensis. Next base: position 15,488,971 of record NW_028091359.1, read on the forward strand.
ATTACTATATTGTGAAAAATGACGATTATAAAAATCAACTACAACTACAAAGTCTATAGTTAATACAAAAAAGGATGAATTTTTACTACATATGGAGAATATGCAAGGAACGGGATGACTTAAAATACAGACTTCAGCTCTGGTTGGTGTGGCTCAGTGGCTTGAGTGCTGGCCTGAGAACCAAAGGGTCATGGTTCAATTCCCAGTCAGGGCACATGCCTGGGCTTCAGGCCAGGTCCCCAGTAGGGGGTGCACGCAAGGCAACCACACATTGATGTTCTCTCTCTCTTTCTGCTCTCCCCTCTCTCTAAAAGTAAATAAATAAATTAAATCTTTAAAAATCTATAGAGAGACTTCAAATTTATAATATTTCTGCTATAGAAAACACCTGAAAGAATAACTAAATTAGTAGGTAAGAGCGATTTAATAGCTTTAGATCCTCACAGGTCCCCTCTTATTCAAAACTAGCTAGTTAAATTCTCAACATTTAAATTCCCTATCCATAATTCTCAGAATATTTTCAGTAGTACCAAGTTATACTATTTTAACTCAAAACTTTTAATTAAAAGCCTATTTACTAGATAATAAATTATACAACCAATTTATAATACATAATTTGAATAGTAAACTACAGTGAGGAAGGGACACTAAAGCTGTGAGGGAAGAAATAATTTGGGGGGATAATATGATTGTTAACTGCTTTTCCTCAACTCTTAGTTTATTAAGCTAATTGCTAAACAAATGATCAAGTTTTAGTTTGGTTATATAATGAATTCTTTAAACCTGAGTCAATCCGGTCATCTAGCTGGCCCAAACAATCAATACAGTATGATTTCCATACATCTACTAAGAATACAACTTGTATTAATCAGCTTAAAATTAAAAAAGCTGAATAATCACAAAAATACATTGAGATAAAGGGTCCTCCTTACTCTACTGACTCCATAATATGATGGTGGGGGCAAAAAAACAGAATTTATTTATAAAAATTGTGTATTTAGCCCTGGCTGGCGTAGTTCAGTGGATTGAGTGCGGGCTGCAAACCAAAGGGTCGCCAGTTCGATTCCTAGTCAGGGCACACACATGCCTGGGTTGTGGGCCAGGTCCCCAGTAGGGGCCACGTGAGAGGCAACCACACATTGATGTTCCTCTCTCTCTCCCTCCCACCCCCTCTCTCTAAAAATAAATAAATAAGATCTTAAAAAATAATATAGTTTTTTAAAATTGTGTATTTATTCTTACATGTTTAAACTTCAGTCACCTTTGAAGAACTTTACTCTCCATTTGATGCAATACACCTATGGAGACATTTTTTCCCACTGCTCAAAACAGTTTTTGAACTTGTCAATTTTGATGCCTTTTAGTGCTTCTGCCATTTTTGTTTCACATCTTCCACATCAGCAAAACATTTCCCTTTGAGGACTTTTTTCATCCAAGGAAACAAAAATATGTCTCTTGGGACAAGATGGGGCAAAATAGGGGGGATGGAGCAGGGGGTCATGCCGTTTTTGGTCAAAAACTACTGAACACTCAACATGGTGTGGGCAGGTATACTCATAAACCACCCATCATAAAATGGCTATAAAAAATTTCAATGAAGCTGAACGCAGCCTCTCACAATACCACCAGCTGGTACAGACACAGATGGATTCCTAGAACACTGACCTAGCAAGGGGAGCCTGTACTACCAGAGGTCCACCATTCAGGAGATAATTCTGGTTTTTTGGTGGTCCCCCCAAAACTGATTAAAGAGATATGTATCCCATATAACATCCTATTAGAATTATTGTCTTTTAAAAAAATTTAATTTATTGGGGTGACACTGGTTAACAAAACCATACAGGTTTCAAGTGCACAACTCAACAAAACATCATCTGCACACTGCATCATGTACCCAGTGCCCAAAGTAAAGTCTCTTTCCATCCCCATTTTCCCCACTTTGCCGTCTTCTACCTTTCCTCATCTCTCCTTCCCTCTGGCTATCACCACACTGTGTCTGTGTCCATGTGTTTTATATATAGAAATCCCTTCACCTCTTGTCACCCAGCCCCTCAAACCCCATCCTTCTGACAGCTGTCAGTCTATTCCATGTATCTATGCTTCTGCTTCTATTTTGTTTGTTAAATTATTTTATTAGATCCCACATATAAGTGAGATCATGTGGTACTTGTCTTTCTCTGGCTGGCTTATTTCACTTAGCATAGTATTCTCCAGACCCATCCATGCTGTTGCAAAAGCTATCTTGCCTTTTTTATGACCAACTAGTATTCCACTACAGAAATTACCACAGCTTTTTCATCTACTCAACTACCGATGGGCATCTGGGCTGTTTCCAGATCACACTACCAGGCATGCCCTATAAAACAACTTGATTTGAACTTAAGATTTGGTGATTTTCATAATGACTAATATTCATAATTTATAAATTCATTCATTTTAAATAAAAGTTAAAGATACACTTTCAAATAAAATAGGTACTAAAAACTAGACACCACATAGTTAGTTAAAATTTCTGTGTTCTGAGCAGTTACTAAATGTGCCCTTTCTGAAACAAGTCCAAGTAGATATTCTTTTTTTTCCTTGAAAACACCAAGTTTATTGCCAAGCAAATGGTAATATTTTTACAGTATGATCAAACTATATGGCAATTCTTCAAGTGATCCTTTAAGTAAATTTTCAAATGCCTTGGAAATAATTTCTTCAACCGAAACCTCTCACCAGGAAGAGACCATCTCATTCTCAGTCTGTGGAGTGACCCACAGTAAACCACAATGAACTGCCGTAAGGACAAAACAGAGTACTAAGGATTACAACCAGCTACACCACGTTCTACTGATGACTAAGATAAATTTGTTCATATATGTGTATATTACTTCTTCAATTTCCCAATTATAACAACATATCTAATTTAGCCTAACAGAATCCTATAAAGAGTAAGAACTAAAACTTACATCTTGCGAGTACAATGTGCTTACAAGGTCTCTTACTATACCACTCAAATAGTGAGTAAATTTTCAGATTTCTTTAAAAGAAACAGTGGCATATTTTAGAGCTAAACACTGTACTTACAAACTGAGTATGGGTATGTTTCACAAAAGCAAAAACAAAACTGCAAATACCATTACTACTTCTAAATAAACTCAACTCCCCAAAACACAGCAGTAAAACTTCGGAGTATATGGTAGTTTTAAAAAATATCTACGAGCTGGCTAAAGAACCATGGAAGAAGAAACTTACGAGGTGTATTGAACCAAGAATCATTCAAAATGAAATCTTACACTACGAATGAATTTAAGATTAAGAGTCCAAATGTGCAAGAAAATGTCATGTGATTTCAAGACAAAATATTTTAATAATACCTGTCTTCAGTGAGATTCTATAATAATTCCATGAATTTACTTACTTTATAAATAGTCTCTTCAGTCAGAAAGTACTTTAGATTCAGTATCTATTGCTCTCAAACCAAAGGGTGGGGACCCCAACAAAAATAATATACCAAAGTCTATAATTATAAAGTATCATTATCAAAAGTATAGCTTTAAAAGACACTTTACAGGCTCAAATTTATACTTCTTTTCAAGCTATTCATCAGAAAGTTACCGATGCTTACTATTTTAAAACTTAATCAGTAGAGATTTTTTTATAGAAATAGAATTCATACGGATGTGACTTCGGATACAGACACACGCCACCTGCGCACATGCAGCACTCGGCAGAGCACAGAGGGACGCACGACCGCTTCACCACGCACACTGAGGCATGCAGCAACTGCCACCCCAGGCATGCTTCGCACCCACAGGGGGCAGCTCAGCCACTTACAGCAGTGCCGAGTCCATGCTTGAAAGTGCTCTATGTATTCAATTGTAGACAAAAATATTTTACAATTAAAGTAACTAGCCACAAAGTACCAAAAAAGTATATACTTGGGTTTGTTAAATACAAGTTTTAAGCATGTATATGAAGCCACCCACTCTAATAAATGGAATCTTTTAGTATTATAAACCAAAGGGAAAATATAATAATCTTTATTTCTTAATCATACATAAGCTTGAGGGAAAATATCACCTTTTTTTTCTTAACAGACTTGAAAGGAAACCTTGAAGGTACAATGTACTGTCTCATTACACTGGTAAAAGTATAAAATTTAAAAGTTTTAAATAAAAACATACCTTCTCTGCAAAGATTCATTAAACTTTCCCTTTTGGACCAAACTGTATTTACTGTTACATCTACCTATAATTTAACTCACTGATACTCAACTGAGGGAGGCACATTCCCTCAGGCAATTTTAGTTGTTCATATGTTTGGGGGTGGGGAAAGAAAAGGGGCACAAATGGCATTTTAATAAAATATGGACCAGGGAGGCTAAACATCCTGCAACACATACAGCAGTCCTGTACGACAAAAAATGATCCTACCACAAATGCTACTATCACCCCACTGAAAAAAATTAAATGTCACTAAATAGCTTTATTAATAGTTATTTGCCCCCTGCAGAAATGGGTGAAAGAAAATGTGGGCAGACTTTTCTTTGATTCAACACACCTAAGGCAAATGAAGATGGGGAAGTTAATTTTAACTCACCGGAGACACACTCTTAAAACAGATTTGATGATAAAGAGGACAAATATACCTAAGTCATTAATGATTAAAGTCCTTTTTAAGGGAGGAAAATAGGAAAAAGCTAACTGATTTATGTAAGTGTGAGTATCTATAAATGGATAAAAATGGGATGGAGCCGCGGTAAATAACACTTGAGAACCTTCAAAATATGACTTCTGAAATTTTTAAATCAATGGTCCAAATCTGATAAGTTTTTGCTATCTTTCTATTAAATGTACTCTTATCAGAGTTAAAGGTTTCATTAAATACCTTTTAATCAGTTTGCTTATTTTGTCTGATATGTTTTGTAACATATGAGCACTTCTATTTAAGTGTATTAATATTTCATTTGTTTAAGGAAAACTAAAAAGTACAATCAAGTATGGTCTCACCATTACTTCAATGTGCCACACTGAGCTACAACATAACTACCACTTTTAACTCAAATGGTAAGGTGACAAACCAGAACATATCAAATGCTGAGAAAAAGCTAACAGTATTAAAATAATATGCGATAAGCTTTGGGATGAAAAGTTATATTTTCAATGTCACCGACCTCAAGGACTTTAGATCCAAGTAAAATGTTTTAAAAGGTTCAATCTTGCCAAAGGACCCTATTACCTCCACCTTCCTGGTTAACGGCCCTCAGGTCAAGGTTGAATATGAAAAATACAACCGTATATAAAAGTTACTAGATATAAATAAGCACCTATGAGAAGTCTTTCTATATCATACATCTAAATTCAGAACCTTCTGTATATGAAGGACATCTTTCTTAAAAATAAATTTTTAAAAAAAGAAAAAAAATTAAGTAACTTAGCAATACCTTTTGGACTTACATTGGTGATGATTCGATGGAGTGAATTTACCAGCACGTAGTGAAATGTAGATGGGGAATTCTGAGCCAGGCAAATCTACAGATGAAAGAAGAAAATAGAAGATTATTTCTGTGAGAAAAATATTCAGTAACACAAATGATGACCGAAGGAAAAACAAAAAGAACATTTTTAAAAATAGAATAAAATTTTAAGGTCTTGAAATTAACACTGATATATAATATTGAGTAATACTAATACAACTGTAACCTATTCATCTTTCTAGTCTTTTCACATTTCTAAAGGGTCAACAGCATCAGTAAATATAACCGGATAAAAACCAATGTTCTCACCTTAAAGTGTTGGTTGTTGTGAGGGCTTATACGAAAGCAAGAAACGAGGCAGTCAATCATTAGGTCCACATCTGCAGGCTGACTGCCTCTCGAGAATGGTTTACTTGGATTAAAAAGCAGGTTCTATGAAAATCCCAAAGGAAAAAAAGCCTGTAAGCAGCCATGCAGTATTCCTTTACTAGCATTTAATATCAACACATCGTCCACACACATGGCAGCAACATTCAGTGGCCAGAAGCAGCACAAAGCACTAACATTGTGGCCCATCAGTCTGATAAACTTCTTACTACTCCATGTATCATGCCTTCCAGGTCCTAGTTTATACACTGTTTTAAAACCAAGTCTCAATATTTATATCACTTTAAGAAAACTCATTAATTGTGTGTTTTCTTCATATTCTACACCATATTCTTTACTTAGCCTGAGGAACACAGTCACAATAAGAGCAGGTTCTATGAACTCATTACCAAGGAAGACTCAGAACTTTATAAGTAGCAATGATCTCCAATGATGATTTAGTTTAACACTTACACTTGAAGTTTACTTCTCATTTAATTTTTTAAAAGTTTGCAGTAAAGAAATAATAAGCATGTTACCTTAAGGTCAACCACCATGGACTGAACTAGCAGGAAAATGACGGAGTTATCTTCCCAATTGATGTAGGTGCTTGCTTTACACAGTTTGACGCAGGCGATTGCAGCGCTTTCAGTCAGCTGCCTGCTTCCTCCATGGCCAGCGAGTGCTTTTCGCAGACTGTCCAGAAACAATTTCTACAGAATTCAAATACAGCCAAAAGATAATATATGAAGGTTCTCAGATTTCCAATTTATCTAACAAAGTAGCAAATGCTCAGTCTCTAAAAACTGTGCTCTAAAAATACCCACAGACAGGGACGACAGCGTGATGACTGTGGGGTGGGGCTGTGGCGGTGAAGAGGGCATGGAGGGATGAAAGGTAATGGAGAAAATACAATAAAAATAAATAAGTCATAATTGACACCCATGGGTTTTAATTTCTCAATTAAAGTAGTTGTTTTTTAAATATTTCTCAAGTCCAAAAAGAATAGAATCTATACATGTTTGTTGTTGAATTACTAAAGAAACATAAAAAAAAAACCAGTCCTTCTCAAACAAAGGTGGTTGACTTCTTAACCCTGAATTCAGCTGATTATATTTTTTACGTTATCTTTAATTTCTAAACATTAGTGTATCAAAAATAAATACATATTACAGTATCTTGGTTATGGTCTATGTCAAACCATCCATCCTTATCTAAAACTCCAGGCTATATTCAACTTCAGTTTTCTAAGATTATTCCTAAGGCGATTCTATTGCTCTAAATTCTGTTCCTCACAAAAAGTTATCCTTTCTTGTGATTTCAAACCCTCTCTGCACTTACAAATTTGTCCCTTTGGCTTTTCTCCTAAATGGAAGCCTCACATCCCCACTTACGGGTGTTCTCCAATACAACACAGCGCAAGCTCAACCCCCCAAACAATGACAGAACGCACACCCTTCTCAAGTGCACATGGCGCAACGTGCAGGACAGACTACGTTAGGCCACAAAGCAAGTCTTAACAAATTTTGCAAGATTGATATCATACGAAATATATTTTCTAGTCACAGTGAAATAAACTAGAAATCCCAACACCAGAAGGAAAACTAGAAAATTCACAAATAAGTAAAAATTAAGCACCACAGGTTAAAGAAAAAAATCACTAAAGAAATTAGAAAATAGCTTGAAACAAATCAAAGTGAAAACACAACATATTATAAAATTTATAATATAGTGAAAGCCGTGCTAAGAATTTATACTTGAAAACTTTCACATTAAAAAAGAAAGCTCTCAAATCAATAACTTAACTGAATACCTTAAAGAACTAGAAAAAGAGCAAACAAATCCCAAAGCTAGCAGAAGGAAGGAAATAATAAAGTTTAAGAGCAATGATAAATGAAACAGAGAATAGGAGGTATAGAAGGAGATCAACCACACCCTATATATGTATATTTTGATATGAATGTTTGTAGAACAAGTAGAAATGAATGGAAGGATACATATCAACCATTAACACTAGTTATTAGCTCATAAGGAATCTGACTAGAAAAGAGTGAGATACATAAATAAATAAATACTGTTTAAAATCCAAAAAGATTTAAAAATCTAAATTTAATAATATAGAAAAGTGCTAGAGAAAAATATGTATGCTTATTGGAAAAATCTTGGGAAGTTTCAGACACAAAGGTCACATGCTATGATTCCATTCACATAAAATGTCCAGAACAGGCAAATCCATAGAGACAGAAAGTAGACTTCAGGGTCGCCAGAGGCTGTGGTGAAATGGGAATAGAGAGTAACTACTAATGGGTCTGAGGTTTCTTTTGGGGATGATGAAAATGTTCTGGAATTGATATCTAATTCCAGATGGCTGCACAACTGTGTGAATACACTAAAAACTACTGACCTGTACAATTTAAAAGGGTGAATTTTATGGCATGTAAATTGTATCTCAATAAAATGAATAAATTCTTGGGAGAAAGCTGACCAAAAAAGCTAGGAGATCAAAAAATAAATACATACAAACATACATACAAGATTGAGTTGGCTACATACACATTTTAAGTATCTAAATGGCAAAAACAAAAACCCACGAAGTTCACAAAAAGAAACTAAGTAAAAAGTGTATATACACTCTACAAGTCAACTGTAGACAGACAATTCAATGGAAAATGAGAAATTCAAAGAAGATATACAAATGGCCAATAAACATTTGGAAAGATAGAGTTGTAATTACTAAAATACAATTTCACTTAAGTACTACCGAGTATATATTAGCTTTTTACCTATGTCTATTTTCCCAGTAAAAAAAATTTACTATTTTGAAGGGCTCTGAAACAATCTAACATGAAAAACAGTGTCCTCATGGTGGGAAAGCGGGGTACAGACCCACGTGGAGTGCCCACAGCATCACAGACTCTCCCAGGATTATATGCTTCACTGATGTAACCAAGGCCCAAATTCTCTAACCACCACGTCTACAAAATACTCAGTCACTCAGATGATTCTGAACATCATGTACGACAAATCATGCAAGAGCCCATTCTGGGTTCAGTCAGCTAAGAGTATTTCTCCCAAAGCGGCAAAAGGAAAAAAAATGTATTAGCAAAATGAACTGCATACAGAAATTCAAATAAAATAGTAAGATTAATACCTAGGTCTTATTCTTTAAAAATTACAGGACCCCTTAGAATTGCCTGTTGTTCTAGCGCCAATTTCACTACTGACGGCTTATGTGGTACCCTGCCTTCCTAATAAAATGCTGTAAAAACTCTTCTAAAATGAGTTACTAGACAATTTCATTCGCACTGAGTGAACACGTACCTAAGTGCGTACAAATGCACCACAAACATGTGAGTCCTAGTAGGGCGACCCTCGCAGTGAGTACAAAAGATACTATGCTTAACACCAACAGAAGTATCATTTAGTCTTCTCTGATAAAAGAATGAAACTAGGGATTACTTTAAATCTTTAATTAGCGAACGGTACCATTTATTTCCCCTCCAAATAAATGTATGTACAAGTATGTCTCTGCTAAGGCCAGCAAACACAGAGACCCAAAATGGCTATTTTAGGCCTTTCCACCTGACCAGATGGAAATAACTGTGTCCCCCTCACCTTATTCATGTTATTCTCATCCACCACATCCTTGGATATGTCCTGGATTACTTCTGGGCACAAGATGAGAAGAATGATTTGTAGTGGCCAAACTGCTGCTTTACGTTTGGTGCTTTCGGCAAAACCATCCACCAAGTCAAACAGTTTTTCTGCACACTCTACGTGAAAAACATAAATATTAAATATTATTAGATGAGAAGAAAAGCTCTGGCATCAAATTAAAAACTGGCATTATCCAAAACCTAAGGGCTACATTTTTAGAAGATACACCTGGAAGTTCACTTAAACGAAGTCATTCAGGTAAGCAGAGAAGCAATGTCATGTTGTCTATGTACCAGAAGAGCTATCCTGATCCACCCTAGAAAAACCCCCATTTTGGAATGGCCAAACTCATGTTCCGTCGCAACATGAAGGGTCTTCTGCAAAGTCTGGAACAAGGAACAAGGACTGGACAGCTTCAGCAATCTGTGTTCTTGGCCTTGCAGGTGTGTCTGGAGAATTCTAGTAAGGATAACGCTACTTTACACACATCTCCCTCGATACAAAATAAAGCCCCAGAGCACAATAAAGTGCTCCTTGGCAATACAGAGCCATCAAATATCCCATCCGAGACTCTACTTAAAGGCGAGAGCTTCGTTTCAAATGTCTTTCTCTATTTGTTCAAGAAAAAGGAAAAGGGTTGAAGATAATTTAGAAATAGAGAAAAATTCCCTATTTGGCATACATTGATAAGAAGTAAAAGCACCTTATAAACAAAAAATAACTTGGAAAGTGACAGATTTTTACTTCATAAGTAAGAGTTCAAAAGACAAAAAAAAATAACAATCTTATCCTTACCAGCCATATCAGTCTGTGGAATCTGGTATAGCTTTGTAAATTCATCTGGGTAATTTTCTACCCAGTTCCAAAATGCCTACAAATAATAAAACATATGTTTTTTATAGGAAAGCAGGGATATTTTCTTAACATAGTAAATAAAATGTCACACAGCTCCAATTATATCACAAACTTCTAATTTCCTTCAAAAGAATACTACAATGCATCTTCCTAAAAATTAATGTAAAATTTCACTCAAGCCATGACTTTTTGATTCAAAATCCTAAAGACAGCAATATTTATAGCTAAAAACTAACAAAATATAAATACCAAAGAGGTTATGACTTACTTTTTCCAGGCTATTTATAACTGCTAACTGTGCAACCTTCTTTAGGGCTTTAAATTTGAATGCTGTTTCTGGGGAGGAAAAAAGTTTTAAAATTAACTCTAATTAGTTACAACAAATGCAATTCAAGCTACTACTGCTAAAAAAACTAAACAAAACAAAACAAAAAAAAACCTCTTGTTCCAGTATTGTTTGTAAGCAACGTAAAGCAAAAGACAATGAATGCAAACCAAAACCTCACTGGTTATGTCCACTAAAAACAAAACACAACAAAAAGTAAACACGGCTGGTCATGATGTGGAGACACCAGTGATGGATGATGCCACCTAATTCCCTGCAAACAAGTAAGTTTCACTCAGTAGAGGAAAAGCCTATTAACTATGAACAAACTCCAATTCAGATATTGAGGCTATCTATGTCATGAGTGAATTGTTCTCAGTTCCTTGGTTTGTCCTCTTCCGGGTTGTAAATTTAAAGATACTAGAAAAAATACCCCCCAAAAATACAGAACTAAAGAGCTATAGTGTACAAGACATATTGTGTTCTGCACTAGAAGGGAACTGTCAAAACACAGAGTCGCAGCCAAGATCAGTGTGGCTCAGTTGGGTGTCGTTTCTCAGAGTGAAAGGTCGCCAGTTTGACTCCCGACTGGGGCACATGGCTGGGTTGCAGGTTTAGTCCCTGGTCAAGATGCATACAACAGGCAACCAATAGATGTTTCTCTCTCACACTGATGTTTCTCTCCCACACTGATGTTTCTCTCCATCTCTTCCTCCTTCCCCTCCCCTCTCTAAAAATAAATAAATAAAACCTTTACAATATATAGAGTACCAACCTTTTCGGACCTCTACCAGCAGTATACAAGTACCACTCACCATTCGATCCCAACTGGAGGGACACCTGACAAAGCTGCTGAAAAAATGAAGGACCTTGCAATTTGCCTTAAAAATAACCAAAAGACCTTAACGCACTGTTTGGAGGAGCTGGGAGACTCTGTACTGTAGCCATCAGCTCGTCTCCTACTCTACCTATCTGACATGGCACTACCACAGCAAGCCACAGAGACCCCGAGAGATGGCAGACAGTCTGGGACAATACAGACCATGATGCAATATCATTATCTTCATGATTTGGGGGACAAACTAGTTACCCATCAATCACCAACAGGTTCATTACCAAGATCTCTATCCAGGGGGAAAAAAGAATTTCAAACAGTACATATATATGACCACGTTTGAAACTTAAGAGTACTCAAACATAATTTGTATTAAACTACTAATGTTATCAACCTGAATGCAAATGTATTTGTGCAGATATTCCTAAAGCTTTTTTTAGGAATATCTGCATTGCGATATTCTGATTGAACTGCAAAGGTTGAAAAGCAACGGTTTTCAACCGTTGAAAAGTAAGTATGCCTTGAACTGCAAAGGTTGTTGCGGTTGTTTTTCCTGTTTTGTTTTTAATAATAACTTGCTTTTAAAAAAATATGAAACACATGGCCATTGTAGAAAATTCAAAAAATACACAATAGTTTAAGGAAAGTTAAAACGTCATCCATGATTCTGCCATTCGGAGACAACCACAGTCAACAGTTTGGTAAATTTTCTTCCATCCACTTTCCTATGTACATGGAAGACAAATATATTTACCATACCTGAGATTATATAGGCTAGATCAAATCTGTTATTTTCATTTCACATAATATCCTAAATTTTTCCACATCATTAAAAATTCTTCCTACCTATATTTGATGGTTCTGTACACAACAGTAACCACTACTTAACAGTTACAACATGCCAGGTATTTTCAACCTAATATATTTAATTCTTTCAAAATCACAATGCTTTCAGGTATTACACAGGAGCAAACTATTTCCAAGGTTACAGATCTAATAAATGACTACACTGGACTTCAAAGCCGTAGTCTTTTTAGTATGCTTTGCTATCTTTCAGAATATTTAAGTCACTGTATTAAATCACTAGTTAAACATTTTCCAACAGTTGTACATTAAGATATTTCCAACATTTCAGTATTATAAGTAACACTAATAAATACTTTTATATTCAAATCCTTCCCACAATACTAATTGTTTAAGGTAAGTAAATGTCTTTTTTTTCGAGACTTGCAAATGAATCACTTGCTCTCCAAGTCAGTTTTAAAACATATCCCTCCAACATTCTTTGCTCTTGCTCTCATTTGATTTTCAAATAATGGCATTTCATGTCACAGTCCTCTTGAGCCCTTTTGCTTTCCTATGTTCATCAACTTTACCTTTACTCCACTAGCCTCATTGTTTTTCACTCACATTACTACCCAATCAAGCCCCAGACTTTCAAGTAAACTTCTGCCAAGCCATCCTGTAAATTTCAAGCAAAACTGTATATCTAAAATAAAATATTAATCCCACCTTAACGACTTTTCATCACTTCCCATGGCCACTGAATTAAAGCCTCAGAAGCCATAAGCATAAGAGTGTAGGAGTTAAGTACTTTGGCTCTAGAGATGGGTAGATGTGATTTGAATTTTCACCCTGCCATTCACTAGCTCTATGGCCTAGGGAATGTTACCGAAGCCTCAGTTTCCTCATCTATACTGGGTATTATAAAACTACTACCTGCCTGACAGGGTTACCTCGAGGACTGATGAGAAAAAAGCACATAAACTACACAGCATGATACTGAAAATACAACATATATTACTGCATTTTTATTAATATAATCTGACCTACTCTTGCAACTCCGTATCTTGCTCTTTTCTTCTTAGTGTCTTTCACCGGTAAACAAATACATATTTATACTCTCACTTTATGCTCACCCTGTTTGAGTTTGCCACATTGCTTTGCAAATTGGTATTTATATCTTCCTCTCAGTCGGGGCACGTGCCTGAGTTGCAGGCCAGGTCCCCAGGAGGGGGCGTGCAAGCAGCAACCACACATTATGTTTCTCTCCCACTCTCCTTCCCTTCCCCTATGTCTAAAAATAAATGAAATCTTTAAAAGAAAAAGAAAACTAAACAACATATTTTGAAAATTATACCACAGAACCAATGCGGTTTTCAAGGTTAATATAATGAAATCTCCTTTCCGGTCAGACACTAAAAACATTATTAAGAATTCCTTAATCAGTACACAAAGTAAAATAAAAAGAATTATGAACCACAGGATTTCACATTTAAGCCAGGATCCAATAGTACATAGAACTAAAAAAACAGTTTTTTCTGAAAAGAATTTAGGTATTTATACTGAATTCATGAATAATGCTCATTGATATTTGATTTTTTTTAATTTATTTATTTATCTTTAGAAGGGAAGGGAAGGAGAGGACAGAAATATCAATGTATGGTTGCCTCTGGTGTGTCCCCTGCTGGGAACTGGCCTGCAACCCAGGCATGTGCCCTGACTGGGAATCGAACCGCGATCATGTGGTTCACAGGCCCGCGCTCAATCCACTGAGCTACACCAGCCAGGGCCCTTGGTATTTGATTTTTATCAACACTTCCCCCCCACATACCACAAAAACTCAATTTTTTCTGATCATTTTTTTCAACCAGCATAATCATAAAAAGCACTTCCCAAAGATTTAAAATCACAAATCAGGAACTATAATATCCCCATGTGGGACTACTACTGACATGTTCTGCAAGGAAGCAAAACTAGGCACTGAAAGCATTAGGGACTTTGTAATACTGCAAAGTAAGTAAATAAATCACAGAGCTGAAAACAGAAATGTTAGAAATGAGATTCCTGACTCAATTCCTCTTCACATCATAAGATCACAATCTTCTTGTTCCTTCATCTTCTGAACTTTGTCATCCTGCTCAACAATCCACTTTTAGCACTACAAAAGCTTAACAGTAACTTCTAAACCTATAGCTATCCTTAAGATTAAATTCTAAAAATACTAAATAACAGCATCCTTATATCCTCTTTACTAAAAGTTATAGTTAAACAGAACTCTCCCTTGCCAAGATTTAAGATACTCATTTTCTTTACTGTATGGTTTTCAAAAATTATTAAACCATATGAATTACTGTCCATTTCACAGGGACATCTGCACTATAAAACCCTCTTTGGTGTTCTAGCTCAATACAATGAGTACATTCAAAATAATGAATTTTCACCCACAGTCATTAATTTCAGATACATCACCCATTTCAACTCACCCTTCAGGAGTCGTTTTAATTTTGCACAATCCACATTGATATACTGTAACAATTCTATATCATGAACATCAACATTGTCTTCTGAACAAACGGTCAATTCCTGTAACCTAAAAAGTAAAAGCCAAAAACAATTGATCAATTTAAGTCTGAGGATAGTCAAAAATACTAAATTAAACAGATTTTTCTCGTCCCAATAATGAGCTTACAAGAGAAAATATACATAAAAATAAGAGAATAAATATTTATTGTAGAAACCTAAAGGAAGATAATTTAGGGGATATAAGAAACCATGGTAATCCAGTAAACCTCACTACATATATGTATATCAAATCATTACATTGTATACTTTATACATAATTTTATTTTTTGAAATCATAACATGCTAATATCTGCTGAAGCACAGTGAAAGATACATGGGCATTTAAAATACTATGCTATGTGTATTTTTAATTTTGTTCCATAATAAAAAGTTTTAAATTTCAAGTTCTAAGTAAAATAAATGTTATTAACATCTATTTACATAAACTAGACTTCAGAAACATGAACAGTATAGTAGTCCCCCCTTATCAGTGATGTAACCCAAGGTCCACTACAGTCCAAAAATATTAAATGGAAAATTCCAGAAATAAACAACTCATAAGTTCTAAATTACACTATGTTCTGTGAACAAGACGATGCCTTGTGACATCTGCTCTGTCCTGTCTGCTCTGTGCCATCTTTGAAAACTCTAGAAATTTTCTAGACATCAAAGAATTCATTTTATAGGATTTTGCAGCATCTACAAGAGTAAAAGTAGACAACTTTTCTGTACTTCCTGAATCTAGTTCACTGTTTCCAAAAGAGAAGTTAAGTGTCTCCAGAACAAGCCAGTTTCTTTAGCTTTCAGGGACTGCTCAGAAATGGGATCTATGAAATACGTTTCAAACAACTGCATTTGCTGTTTCATTCAGTTTGTGCCAGAAATAGAAGCTGATGACCACTCACCTAAAATGCCATTATGATGGTTTAATATAGATGGAGCTATCTTATGACATTGCTGTCATAGCACTGGGTGACTTAAAATATGAAAGATCTAGAATGGAAGATCTTCCTAAAGACTGATTTTATATTTTATATGTAACAGATGAATCAACATCATGAAATTTTGTTGTGTCTGACATTCTACCTGTGTACGATGTTTCTCTTTTAGGATTAATATTAGCTTTTGATATTCCTGTCTTTTGCTTTTCTTGAAGAAAATATGGGCTACCTATCTTAAGATAACTTTAAATTTTGAAATTAATTTTTAGAGATAGGAAGGGAAAAAGAAAGAGAGAAAGAGTAAGACTGAGATTGTTGTCGCTGTTTCACTTAGTTGTGCAGTCGCCAGCTGCCTCTCGTACATGTCCTTGTCCCAACCAGGATCAAACCTGCAACCTTGGCATATAGGGACGATGCTCCAATAAACTGAGCCACCAGGCCAGGGCTTAAGATAACTTAATTATTCTGCCAAAGTGTACCTTGTGCTGTGGCTGGCAGAACTCTTTTATACAGAGGATTAGCTGTTTTCACCACAGAATTAGTAATTGCACTCAATTTAACTGTTTTTTAACGGGAGGATCCATACCAACAGAAGCAAAGGACTCAATGACTTTAAAAATTCTATTTGATTTTTTTGTTTTACAAATCTATTGGGTTTTTATGGTTTCTCATTCTTTTTAATAGTTTTAAATTTCTTCTTATTCTCTAGTCATTTAAAATACACTTATTTTTGATGTGGCTGGTGTAACTAAGTAAACTGAGTGCCAGCCTGTGAACTAAATGGTCACCAGTTCAATTCCCAGTCGGGGCTCATGCCTGGGTTACAGGCCAAGTCCCAGCAAGGGATGCATGAGAGGCAACCATACATTGATATTTCTCTCCCTCTCTCCTTCCCTTTCCCTCTAAAGATAAATAAAATCTTTAAAAATAATAATAAAATAAAACAAAACACACTTATTTTATATTATTTTTAAAAATGTTAAACGATCTCATATATTTGTATGTGCCAACTTATAATCATAGTGAATTGTTACCTCTCTTTTTTACAAACTTTGATTGCAAACTCATCTCTAGTGCAGTCTACATTTTCTTTAGGAATCTCTGTTAGTCTGGGACAGTGGGTGTGTCCTAGTGATGGTTTTGCATTTGCTTTTGCCAGGTGCCCAGCTCCAGACATATTTTTGTTGTTGTTAATTTTTCAGCCCCAGATTGTATGGGTGGCATAAATGAGGGCCTCAAATTCTTATCAGGTAATGGCCCTAGGCGACTTTTTCCCCTGCCCTAAGCTTAGGTAGAGCAAACAAACTTCTTGTGCTAGTAGTTATTTTTCCCTTCCCTCTCACCCTCCCTATATTTCTCCTTTTTTTAAATCCTCACTGGAAGACTTTTTTTTTCATTGTTTATTTTAAAGAGAGAGAAACATCGATGTGAGACAGAAGCACCAACTAGTTGCCTCCTCCTATACTCCCCAGGACCGGGGTAACTGAACCCACAATCCAGGAATGTAATGTACCCTGACCGGAAATTGAACCCACAACACTTCCGTAGAACAACACTCCAACCCACTGAGCCTCACCGGCCTGGGCCTCTCTTCTTTTCCTTCCTCCCTCTCCTTTCACTCCCTCCTCCTCTTTTCCCCTTTTCCTCCCTTCATTCCTTGTTCATTTTTAGGGAGTGCTTAGCTCTTTCTAGTCATGCTTTATACAAAGCCCCAGTTCTATTCCTGGCATTAATAGGGTACAAGGGTTTGTATCTGGTCCCATGTGGATGTCAGCCCCAAACCCCTGGGTTAAGGAGAGAAAAAACCTAACCATCTCTTACCCTTCCTCTGTTGCAAGGCCAAGTCATGCCTTCAAAACCATCTCTGGTTTTCACCTCCCTTTTCAGTTCTGGACCCAGGTGGATGGGTTGGTGGGTAGTGTTTGTTTAACTTTATTACTATATATTTTAAATATCTTCCTGTTGTTCNACAAAGCCCCAGTTCTATTCCTGGTATTAATAGGGTACAAGGGTTTGTATCTGGTCCCATGTGGATGTCAGCCCCAAACCTCTGGGTTAAGGAGAGAAAAAACCTAACCATCTCTTACCCTTCCTCTGTTGCAAGGCCAAGTCATGCCTTCAAAACCATCTCTGGTTTTCACCTCCCTTTTCAGTTCTGGACCCAGGTGGATGGGTTGGTGGGTGGTGTTTGTTTAACTTTATTACTATATATTTTAAATATCTTCCTGTTGTTCTTCAGTTTACCTGGTCTTTCTAGATATTTTAGTGATAGGTTCTCTACTTTATTCTTCAGTTTGTATATTTACCGTATTCTTCGGACTGTGAGACGCACCCCCCTCAAGAATTTGGGAAGAAAATGGGGGGGGAGGGTGCATCTTATAGTCCGAATGTAGCTTACCTGGCTCCCTGGGGGTGGGAGGGGGAGGATGCAGTGGCCTATGTTACTAAATATTTTACCACTTTTTTGCTTCAAAAATTTTTTCCTATTTTCCTCCTCTAAAACCTAGGTGCATTCTATGGTCCAGTGCATCCTATAGTCAGAAAAAATACAGTACAACACAGTCTACGTTCTGCAGATTTCTGCTTGGCAATTATTCACTTCCTTCTGCTTCCATATGTCTGGGATTATTTGGTGGGGGGTGGGGTTTGGTAATTTAGGATCTTGTGATACGGGGCAGAGCTGTAAGATTATCAGAATTCTTACTACTCTTACCAATTATTCTATCTGATTAGCTCATTTCATAGTAAAGGAATAATATATTATAAACTCAAAAATCCACACCCAGTGTTTTCATTAAAAAAAAAAACCTGGTCATGGGTGATATTTCCTAAAATTTAGACTTTCAAGTTTATCACAGTACTCATTTAATTGTACACACCACTATCACAATAATAAAAATTTCAAAGGAATTATGCATAAAATTTCTACAAAAGCCCAGGTCAAACTCATTCTGTCAACTTTTAATTTTCACGTAGAATAAAAAAAAACTTCTAGAATGTATATTACTTACAACAGTCCTACGCAGATTTACACACTAACCTGGTAGAAATGCGACTGAAGACCGCGTTGAAGTTGTTGCAGCTGAGGGAAAACAACACCCCGGAGGCAGAATTCCGAAGCTCAGCTGCATGCTGGTTTCCCTCTCGACAGGTGTGAAGGAAATGGCAGATTTCTGGCAGCAACTGTTTGACGAGCATTGTTTCATCTAATCTCATTGTGTCCTTTGGTTGCTAAAATAGGAATAAACATGTAATTAAAAAACTTTCTTAAATTTACATGTAAATATTCTCCTTATGAAAATTTTCAAATAAAAAGAGTTGAAACAGAATAACAGAACACCCATACATACACTCACTGCCTAGATCCAATAACAATATTTCAGCATGTCTGCTATACCTACAGTTGTCTAATAAAGAGACTGGTTCCATCTTTCACCTCTTAGTCACGATGAAAGTCCAGCCCCCCACACCCACCCCTGCCTGTCCCCTGTTCACAAAAATCCCTGCATAAGCCTTCTTCCTCATGAGAACTTCCAGTTTGTTGTGTGTTCTAAATAAACATTACTCATATTATTCATGTATCATCCGTCTCAACACCCAAATCATTTCCTGGATAGCCAATCACACCAACCTTTTTTAGAAGATTGACCAAAACAGAGAAATACTACTTATTCCAAATAATTTTGTTGTGGTTGAATCATTTCAAAGTAAGTTCTAGACATAATATTTCAGCCCTACATATTTTAGCATCTCTTAAAAATAAGGACATTCTCCAATATAACTTCAATCAATCATCATGCCAAGGAAAAATAGACAATTCCCTTGTATGAACTAATACCTAATTTTTACTCAAATTTCCTCAACTGCCCCAAAATGTCTTTCATAGCATCAAGAAAGGTTCAAGGATCGATTCCCAATCAGGGCACACGCCTGGGTTGTGGGCCAAGTCCCTACCTGGGGGCACGTGAGAGGCAACCTCACATTGATGTTTCTCTTTCTCCCTCCCTTTTGCCAAAAATAAGTAAATAAAATCTTTAAAAAAAATTCAAGGTCCATAGATTGCAGCATGACTGTTATGTTCCTTTAGTCTTTTTATTCTAAAATGACCCCCCCAACACATTCTATTTCTTTTCTAATGCAATTCCCCCCATATACATTATTTTCTATAACACTGACGTTTTTAAAAAATGGTCCAGTTGCCTTACAAAATGTTCCATGTTGTTGATTTGATTATTTTTAGTGGTATAACTTATTCTTCTACTTCCTGTATTTTCTGTAAGGTGGAGCCTAAATCTAGGTCTGATTATATCCACTCTAAACACTTCAGGTAATTCAGTGCACTTCATACTACAGCAGATCAGGAGTACATACTGATGGGTGGTCCCACTATAAACGACACCAAGTTTGACAACTTTTGGTGTTAACACTGAGGTCTCTACTTTGTAAAATAAATCTCTACCATACAATTAACAAAACAATCAATGGATGATATGCTATCCTGCAGATACACTGTTCCACACACATATTTCACCTAGCAGCTTCATTATCCATACATGAATAGCAATTTTTTAATTTAAAAATTTTTAATTAATGTTTTTAAAAAACATTTCTTCATTGCTTTTTAGAGGTGAGAGGAGGGAAAGAAAGAAACATCAATGCAAGAGAGAAGCATCGATTGGCTGCCTCCAGTATGTGCGCAGACAAAAAACTGAAACTGTAACTCAGGTATGTGCCCTAATTGGAATCGAACCTGAGACCCTTTGGTTACCAGATGACACTCCAACCAACTGAGTCGCACCAGCTGGGGCCATATATCAGTGACAATTTTGATAATGCCAAGCATGATGACAGAACAAAATTTTGTATAATTAATTGCATGCTATGCTCAATTCTGTAATTGCAATCTAAATGCTTTCAGATTCAAATATATTGAAATATACAGCCAGTAAATAAACAGACACCACCAAAAAATACAAAATTTGAATACAAAATACAATGCCTTTCTCATGTATAAGCTAGCAAAACAATATAGATGTTGAAAATAACTCCAATTTTAAACAAACAAAAATTGTGTAAGTGCTCAATCTTTTGAATAATGGTCATATATACAGAAACAAAAATATTTAAGATTCCTCAAATTCTATAAACTTTACTAATAATAAGATATTGATAAATATTTGTTCACATTCATTAGCGACTTCAACTACTTATATGATAAACATGTACTTGTAGACTCATTTCACCCCAAACTCCCTCAACTTTGATTTAAAAATGAAAATCAGGAGACAACCACAAAATCATTAATAGCAACCCAACAAAACACAATTGTTCAATAATGTAAACTGTATTATTTTTCATTATAAATTTAATTTTTTAAATTTATACCTTTTCACTCATTGAGCAGAGTAAGATAATATACATTTTATGCATTATACAAGTTATGCCATGCCCACTTATTTGCATTTCTTATTTGCATTTGATCTCCAAAGAGCATCAAATTAACAAGGGCCAATAACAACATTCTCCAAAGCACATTTACCAGTGCCTCTCAGTTACAAACATTAGTAGAGAAAAGCTGTAGAATAAAAGAGGCAATAAACCACCCTTCCCTAGTTCAAACATGGGGGTGGTTGATACACTGGTGTTTACAATCAAAGCAGTAAGATCACTACAAAGAGTTGATGCACAAGTTTAAAACTACCCCTNCAGAGTAAGATAATATACATTTTATGCATTATACAAGTTATGCCATGCCCACTTATTTGCATTTGATCTCCAAAGAGCATCAAATTAACAAGGGCCAATAACAACATTCTCCAAAGCACATTTACCAGTGCCTCTCAGTTACAAACATTAATATAGAAAAGCTGTAGAATAAAAGAGGCAATAAACCACCCTTCCCTAGTTCAAACATGGGGGTGGTTGATACACTGGTGTTTACAATCAAAGCAGTAAGATCACTACAAAGAGTTGATGCACAAGTTTAAAACTACCCCTTCTTCACAATGACACTATCCTATTTAACAGCCCATTTGCTCTTTTACTCCATTTTACAAATGAACAACAGCATATCACAAGTTAATAGAAAGCACCAAGCTAAAACAGAACTAGCTCACCCTCAACTTAAGTAGAAAACTTAAAAACACTGTCTCACAATTTTGGAATATGGCCAAGAATCCATAAAAAGAGTCTTAAAACATTATATTGGTCTATAGTCTTAAAATAAACATGTAATAAACATGTAATTAAAAAACTTTCTTAAATTTACATGTAAATATTCTCCTTATGAAATTTTTCAAATAAAAAGAGTTGAAACAGAATAACAGAACACCCATACATACACTCACTGCCTAGATCCAATAACAATATTTCAGCATGTCTGCTATACCTACAGTTGTCTAATAAAGAGACTGGTTCTATCTTTCACCTCTTAGTCACGATGAAAGTCCAGCCCCCCACTGGACTTTAGGTGGTCTATAGTCTTAAAATACTTCTCTTCCCTAAGGACGCACAGTTGTGTGAATGTAATGATTTTTCCAACTCCCTACTGTCTCTCCTGATCCTTCCCTCTCCTCTCAACAACACCATCAGTCCTCACATGGCAAAGTCCCTTCAACTAGGTTTAACACAAACAACAAGTGTAACATACATGGAAGAGAGGAGCAATTCTGATGTGCCAAAGGAAGACAGAACATAAGAAATAAGTTAACTTCAATACATATGGAATAGACAGATCTTTAAAATGAAAGTGTTAAATTTATTTATTTACGTAAACTCCTAGTATGTTCCAGGGAAGAATTAAGGCTACTGACGTATGGAAACAGTTTGCTTTATACAACATAAATATTCTTGAAAAATTCCAATTAAGTCATGGTTGAAATACACTGAGATAACTATTTAGAGAAAACCTGAAAAAGAACTGTTTTGTCCTCAGTCCTTCACACATCTATTTTATATGTTCATATTTACAAATAACAAGTGTTCTTCAGATAGGACCTATCAGAAACAGAGTTTTAATTTTTTAAGCTCTCTTTCACATAGATTTGAAAGGTAAAATATTAAAAATAGATTCACATAGGGAAAACTAGCCTACTTTTGGTCTTTTGCATCATATCCTTTCAAAGCTAAACAACACCATAGGCCTGAACAAATCAATTAAACCAATAGTGGCCTTTCTTTCATAAAACCCTTTCTAAAAAGCCTGATACATATGTGGCTCAACTTTACCACTTTCTGGTATCTATTTAATTTACAAAAGATGAGGAAATAGTTTTCTTCTAAAAATATGTTATGCCACCCAGACTACTCTGCTGTAAAAATCCACATGCAGACCTTAGACAAAAGCGTGACTGTCCCTTGTCCACGCCCACCCTTCGATGCAGCAGATCAACTCCAAATTGAATTCACAAAACCTGCCGACTCAAGAATAGAGTTACTCACCCCAGCAAGACATTTTTCCAGTGTATCCAATATAATCAACTGAGAGAGATATAAATTTTTTTCAGCAGCTTCTCCAAATATTCTCTAAGAGAAAAGATATTCAGAACACTAAATGTTGGTTATTACTCTCCACTACAAATCAGCACATATCTGAAAAGTGAGACTCAGGATCAAGAAAATCAATAGTGTTCTATTTTATCTCCCAGATTATACCATATGTAAATCTCTTATTTCTGATTTTATGCTAATGTTCACACAAAATAAATTATTATGAGAATAAAATTGCTCGCATTCATTAGTCTGCCAATTAGCCTTGTAACAGTAAAAGAAGCTACTTCAGTTTATACTTTAATACAATACGTGGGATTTAGATACACATCTAAGATTCTTACCAGAATCCTGAATGAAGGGTTGAACCACACTCTGATGCCACAAAGTACTGTAATCAAAGTCTAAATTCTTACAGCAAAATATACTACAACAATTACAATGAATTTTAAGCATTCACTATTCTTAAATTGAATACTATACTACTTACCGGCAAGAGACTATGGTTTCCACAATTCAATTTACTCAGTAAGACATAAATGAATGTCAGTATCATATAACTGTCTTTGGTTTGAAAAGAAAGTTCTAAATATTAAAATATTTTCAAGCTAACTGGGAACATGGCCACTTATCATTAAGTAAAACCTTATCTCTGGGCCCCACACAATGCGCAACAGAAGAGCTCCACCAAATCTAAAATGCATTTCTATAAATCACTTTATGTATCTGTAAAAAAGTCCTGCCTTTTTTCAGAAAATCTTTTCTTCTGTAATAAGAACTTTTTCTGTTAAGGCAAATGGCTATTCACACCTCCAGTTTACCAATTTGGTAAGTTTCAGGTACTGTCTAATCAGCTTTTTAAAAAGAAAACACAACAAAGATGATGTAACTATAAAACTGGACCGATTTTCACAATCTGCAATCAGAAGCCAGTTTCACAGTGGAATACAAACAACACCAATTACGGCTCTAAGTGCTAAAAACCATCAGAGCCATTTAAACTTAGTCAAGAAATAACCAGATCAGTTGATTTGAGCTGACTATGAAGGAAATTTTAGGCATTGATAGAGAGGAAGGAATCACCTACGAGAGGGAGGGGAAATTTGTTCAGAGGGACAGCAGGGGACAGTGGAGTGAGTACCTCAGAGTTTAGGGGATATAAACAGATTTTATAAAATGTGGGGAGAGAAGCAATTATCAGCTTCTGACAGCAGGGGAGGCTGAGGAAACCGCTGAAGACACTCCAACAACAGCTTCTCTAACAACTAGAGACTCTGTCACAAGCTACAGGATGAAGGAAATGAAACAATATTGTCATAAAAGTAATCTCATTTTTTGGAATATTACGTTATATTTTACTTATCACCTATTCAGGACTAGTACAATTTAATGTATAAATGATCAAATAAGATAAGGAAAATATTTCAATAGATTACCATGGTCAATTAGTATATAACACAATATCTTTACAAAATCCTAATTCCAGAAAAATAATGGCAAGGAGACAAATAAGAAAAGTATCCAAGGGAAAGAATCAAAAGCTAACATGAAACTTAAAAGGTTACCTGTGCTTATCCACAAAATATGAGTATTAACAAAAAATGAATTTCCATGCTTCAAAATATGATGCTCCAAATTTTTAAATAAAAAACAACCTCATTAAATTCCCGAACAGAACAGTAATAATTACTCACCATATTGTTAACATTCTTTAAGATAGTAGTGAGGCCGCTTATAACCAAAGAAAACTTGTATTTGGAAATATTGATAAGACATTCCTTGTTGTGTTCAGTACTGACTTTGGTATGTGTGTTCTGTTGTCCTGTTTTTATTGGAAGCTAAATTAAAAAAAGAACAAAAAAATGTTAGTTTACACTTAAAAATGACTAAAAACTCTATTGCTCATTGAAAATCATGTGATTTTTAGGAAAATTTTATCAACCACAGTTACCTATATTTGTATCTCAAGCTCCAATTTTCTGTATATAATAGGATTTAGAGCAAATCTAAAGTTCTTTGGAAATTTCAATTTTTGCAGCTCTTTCTGGAAGTCATAAATCCTATCTACAAAATTAAATCCTTACCCAGCTCTGTGTAAGCAAGAATGACGATGACTCACAGAAAGAGCTACAGAGCTATTTCCTTGTAGCTAAAAATTATTTCAGAGAATGTCTGCAATAAAATGCATGCAACCTTTTCCCTTATGCACTGAACTTGAGCATTAACAGAACAACAAATAAACAAAACATCTGTGCCCCATACCCCTGGTCAATAATGGCAAATAACTGCAGATTGTTCACAAATGAGAACAAATGTATAATCTGGAATAAACAGAGTAAGATTGACTCAGGTAAGATAACCATTCTAGGGTACACAGTTGAGGGAGTAATGGCACAAACAGATAATCTCATGAAAAAATATCTTTAGGGAACTACATTTACAGTTATCTGAGAATGAGTTAAGTTGAATTACCAAGTTCACATGTACTGTTGAAGTACCATTCTGAACTGAAAGTACCATGATCGTATTTATGGTTTAAATATTAGATCCTGCTAATGCCAACTGCGAAGACTACTGAGGGTCCTCCATGAAAACACAAAACAGTCCAGTTTTCTCATTCCTAAGTGGTGTAATGAAAGGTAAGAAGAGACTCAGTGGCATACCCAAATTTGCTTAGTCAGTTAATAATAGATGACTAATTTGATAGTAAAGAAATATGAAATAATGGAGGAAAAGTATTTTTAGACTTTGAAGGAAGGGGCAGAACAGAAGCTACAGAATTATATAATGTTTATTATAAAGATTATGAAGGGGGAAAATCTGAAAGATAAAAAAGGGGAGGATTTTAGAAGAAGGCAGTGGCGGAAGCATAGCTAGGAAATTTCCCCAAATCTCTCTGTGATGGTTAATTTTATGTCAATTTCATTGGATCACAAGGTACACAAGCATTTGGCTAAACATTATGTCCAAGAATGTCTCTGAGGGTGTTTCTGGATTAAGCTAGCATTTAAGTAGATGCACACAGTAAGGCAGTTTGTGCCCACCCACCCATCATCCAATTATTAGGGGATTGAATAGAACAAAAAGGCACAGGAAGGAAGAATTCATCCCCTCCACCTGACTGTTCCAGCGGGGACTCACTGACTTTCTCCTGCCCTGGGCAATCCTGCGTGGAATCTACATTATCAGCTCCCCGCACTCAGACTGAATTACCGGCCCTCCTGGGTCTCCAGCTTGCGGATGGCAGACTGTGAGATTTCTCAGCCTCCGTAATAATGAGAGCCAATTCCTTATAATTAACCTCTCTATATACATATACATATACATATACATATACACACATACATACCCTATTATATGGCAAAAGGGACTTCACAGATGCAATTAAGGGCCCAGATCAATCCGATGATTTGAGTTAATCAAAAGGATGATTATCTTGAATGAGCCTGTCCTAACTAGCTGAGCCATAAATGATTTAAAGCAGGAAAAATGCTTTCCGCTGGCCTTGAAGAAGCAAATTACCTTACTGTGGGGAAGGCTACGTGGCAGGAAACAGCAAGCCCCCTACAAGTTGAAGGCCTCAATTCCACAACTTTAGGAACCTAAATTCTACCAACCAGTGAGCCTGGGAGAACCCCAGACTTCAGATAAACTCACAGCCCCACCCGACACCTTCAATTCAGCCTGGTAAGAGCCTTGCACAGAGAAACCAGCTAACCAGGCCACATCCCCAACCCACAAAAACTGTGAGATACGTTTGTGGTTTTTGTAAACCACCATGTTTACAGAGTTTGTTACAGGCAACAGAATACTAATACAACTACCAAATCAGTATCTTTGAATGTGTTATCCAAATGCCTATCTGGTATCTCCACATGGGCATCTTGTAGGCACTTCAAACGGAATGTTCCTGAAGCTTGATTTATAATCTTCCTACCATGTTTCCTCTTTTAGTAAACAGCACCACGAGCCATCCCGTTTCTCACTTCCTTTATTCCTTTCCTTTCATCCCCCTTTTAGTCAGATATACCAAAAATGAGACAAATAACTAAGCATGCACAACTCAGCCCTACCGGTCTTTGCTTGGGAACGGGCTTGCCAGGGTACAAGAATTTTCCTCCATGTCAATATGCCAAGAGTTGGTCAGCTGCTACTGCTGCAGAGGACAGCGACCAACACCGCCTAGGACTGGAGAGGCAGGTCTGCCTAATTCTGAGATGTGGTTAATAGGCTCATTTGGGTCTCCAACATGACACTGGTCATTAAAAATTGAATTTATTTATTTCACATAGGTTTTGGCCTCCATCTTTACTTTTACTTCTCAACTTATTCAGAAGCCCGGCAGAGAAGAATGGTATATTCTGGCCCCCGGCGCTCCCATAAACACCACCAAAACCTATGCTGAAGGGGGCAGTAAGTGGCCAAGATTTTATCAGATAAGGTAGTCAGGAAAAGCTTTCTGGGGATGTGGCACTGAGCACAGACCTAAACAAAGTAAGAGAATGAGAAGACCCATGTAGAGATCTGAAGAAGAGCAAGCACTCGTGGCAGAAGTGGCAGTTATAACAGATCTGACGCTGGAATGAGTGTGGAATGCGAGGTCTGTACAGCAAAAATCCAGCCACTTTTAATGTAACGAAAATGGTTTGTGCAACATCGATGTAACCTGGCAGCCCAGGAGAGTGGACTGGAACACACATGCATGAACAATGACTTCACTGTACTAGTCAGTGGGAGCAGAAGACGCCACTCAGTGAGCGTGTGTACTGTGTGGCCATCACATTCAAAATGAGCAATGAATCTGCATCAAATTTTGCATTAAGCTTGAACATTCCTCTGTGGAAACTATCAGGATGATTCACAAGGCTGCAACTATGGGTAACTGGTGATTGGCAACAGCTTCATCACAACAGCCCAGATTTGGCGCCCTGCAATTTCTGGCTTTCCCCAAAACTAAAATCACTTTTAAAAGGGAAGAGATTTCAGACTTCCACCAAGATGGAGGCATAGGTGGAAACACTGTGCCTTCTCCCACAACCAAGTTTGAATACAACTAAGGTTTGGAGAAAAAAGACACAGCCAAAGGACAGAAAATTGAATTATACAGAAGTCCGACTACATCTAACCGTTCAACGGGGACGGTAAGAGGAGCCAGCAGCGGAGCAGGGTCGGGCAGGACAGATCCCCAGACCTAGGCGCGCAAGTGGCCCAGTCAGGGTGTGGGGCAGACTGACCGAGGTCGCACATTTGTGCACAGTGAGACGGACCACACAGGCCCCGGGGGGCGAGGCCTGACGGTAGTGGCACACTGGCATGCAGTGGGACAAAACGTGTGGGCCTGGTGACAGTGGCAGCTGCAGCACCGGTGGGGGCCGTAGCGGCAGGTGGCAGACGGGACGCCATTGCTCCTCTTTGACCCCACCCCCCACATACAATGTCACAACCCAGCGACTTAGTTGCCCTGCTCTGGTGAACACCTAGGGCTCCGATCCTGCTACTTAACAGGCACGAACAGCCCAAAAGATAGTGCAAGAAAAACTCAAAGTCCCAGAGCCAATAACTCTAAGCGACCAAGAAATTGCCAGCCTCTCAGAAGCACAATTCAAGACACTGTTTATCAGGATGCTAACAGAACTAGTTGATTATAGTCACAAATTAGAGGAACATATGAAGGCTAAACTAATTGAAATGAAGGGAGATGTCCAGGAAACCAATAGCAATGGAATGAAAACTGGGACTCAAATCAATGGAATGGACCACAAGGAAGAACAAAACATCCCACCAGAAAGGAATGAAGAAATGAGAATTCAAAAACATGAGGAGAGGCTTAGGAACCTCCAGGACATCTTTAAACGTTCCAACATCCGGATTATAGGGGTACCAGAAGGGGGAAAGAAACAGCCACGGGTGGAAAACGTATTTGAACAAATAATAAAGGAGAACTTCCCCAGTCTGGCAAAGGAAATAGACTTCCAGGAAATCCAGGAAGCTCAGAGAGTGCCAAAGAAGTTGGACCCAAGAAGGAACACACCAAGGCACATCATAATTACATTAGCCAAGACCAAAATGAAGGAGAGAATCCTAGAAGCAGCAAGGGATAAGGGGACAGTCACCTACAAAGGAGTACCCATCAGACTGTCAGCGGATTTCTCAAAAGAGACCTTACAGGCAAGAAGGGGCTGGAAAGAAGTATTCCAAGTCATGAAATCCAAAGACCTACAGCCAAGATTGCTTTATCCAGCAAAACTTTCATTTAGAATGGAAGGACAGATAAAGTGCTTCTCAGACAAGGTCAAGTTCAAGGAGTTCATCAGCACCAAGCCCTTATTATATGAAATGCTAAAGGGACTTATATAAGAAAAAGAAGATGAAAAATATTAACAGTGAAAGGACAGCAAACTCACAGTTATTAACAACCACACCTAAAACAAAAGCAAACCAAGAGGACAGCTAGATCAGGAGTGGAACCATAGAAATGAAGAACACATGGAGGGTTAGCAACAGGGGAGTAGGAGGAGGAGAAGGGGGGAGAAGGCACAGAAAATAGCATAGAGGGTAGGTATAAAATAGATAGGGGGGAGGGCGAGAATAGTGGGGGAAATATAGAATCTAAAGAACTTGAGATACGTGGTTATAAACTAAGGGGGGGAGAATGGTGGGGGAGAGAGGGTGCGGGTAGAGGGGAATAAAGGGGGGGAATAGAACAACTGTAATGGTATAATCAATAAAACATATTTTTTAAAAAAGGGAAGAGATTTCAGACAACTGATGAGATTCAGGAAAATATGACGGGGCAGCTGATGGTGACTGGGAAAACTGTGTGAGGTCCCAAGGTGCCCACTTTGAAGGGGACTGAGGTATCACTGTCTTATATACAGTGTTTCTTGAATCTTGTATCTTCT
Organism: Sturnira hondurensis; assembly: GCF_014824575.4. NCBI lineage: Eukaryota > Metazoa > Chordata > Mammalia > Chiroptera > Phyllostomidae > Sturnira > Sturnira hondurensis. Next base: position 15,519,146 of record NW_028091359.1, read on the forward strand.
TCAAAATGTCTGTTTTTCATACTACATGGCTGGAAACCTTCTGGACAGACCTCGTGTACGAGGCCTATCAAAGAGGCCACTGTGGCTAAACCAAAGAGAACAAAAGAAGAAAATGTAGGAGATCAGGTCAGAGAGAAAAGCAGGGTGGGTTACATCATGGAAAGCTTTATGGGCCATTTTAAGAGCTTTGAATATATTCTGAGTTTGAAGACACAGCAGGTTATATTTTCCCAGTATGTCCATAGTGTCTCTCATCCCACATGCTCTGCTACAACAAGGCCTTGCCATTCCCACATCAAGAAGGGAAGTCTATTTTTCTAATTTGTTGTATCTAGGCAGGTCTTGTGACTGTTCTGACCAATAAAATACGGCAGAAGAGACACTATGCCAGTTTCTGGGATATCCCTTAATTGGTCTGACAGTTTTTATTTCCCTCCTCCCGGAAGCCAGCCACCATGTAGAAAGCGGGATTACTCTGAGACTATGCTGGGAGAAGCCCAGTCCAACTGAGGAAATTCTGAAGAATGAGATGCCATGTGGGGAATGAGATGCCATGTGGGGAATGAGATTCTGAAGAATGAGATGCCATGTGGGGAGACAGGCAAGAAGCACTGAGGTACCAGACATGTGACTGAAGAAGTCACATCGCAAGGGATTCTCCAGCCCTAGCTCTCCTATGCATCGGCACATAACTACTCAGCTGAACCTGTCATGAAATTCTTACTCCCAAGATTGTGAGCAAAACCAACAAGTTGTTTTTGGCTGTAATGCTTTGGAGTAGTTTGTTATGTGGCTATAGATAATGAAAAGAGGGGAAGAAAATATTAAAGGGATGTAAGCAAGGAAGTAGCATGAACTGATTTATGTTTTTTCGAAAGAGCATTCTTACTGCTGTATATTAAAAGATAGATTAGGCAACAGAAGATGGTAGCTTAAATTAGGCTAAAAAGAGGAGATGAGAAATAGTGAGATGTTACAGATTCTGAAAATTGGGGGAAGGGAGGTAATATTTAACATGGAAGCTGATTCTGAAGTTCACTGAAAATAAACCTGTCAGAATACCAAGATATTTTTGAAAAGCTAGAACAAGAGAAGACTTGCATTATCAGGTACCAAAACATTCTTTGAGCTCTTAATAATGAAACTAGTATGTTATAAGCACAAACTAATTAAAGACATAAAGCAGTTATTAGTATGTTCATAGGAATTTAATATGGTAAAGGTAGTATTTCAAACCAGTGGTAAAAGAATGGATTTGTCAATAAAATATTACCAGAACAACTGACTATCCCTCTGGAAAAAATAACATACCAAACGTAAAAGTGTGTGTGTGTGTGTGTGTGTGTGTGTGAATATGAGAGAGAAAGAGAGCGGCACAAACAGAGGGACGGAGAGAGACAGAGAAAGAGACACACAGAGAGAGAACCTACTGTGAACAAAAACAAAGCCATAAGTTATTAGGAAAAATACTAAAGAATAATTTCATCATATTGAGATAAGGAAGGTTTTCCTAAGCAAGAAAAATCCAAAAGCCATAAAGAAAAAAACAGATATATTTGCCTACATAAAAATGTTTAAATTCCATGAAAGAATTAAGTGAGAGCAAGAGAGACACCACAGCACTGACAAAGGAAAAGACAAGTAACAGACAGGAAATAAAAGAATGTGCAAAAACTAGCAGCCAAAAGGTTTACATAACTAACACACAGAGTCACACTATATATTAATCAGATTATTCACTGGAAAAACTGCCGAAGAAATATAAAGCAATTCATAGAAGATGAGTATCAGTACATAGTGAAAATGTACTCATTTCACTAATTTTTAAATTATTAAAAATAAAATTAGACAATTTTTGTACTCTACATTTTTCCAAAATAAAGTTAAGTACTATTAGAAAGCATAATAAGGAAATGACTATGCCTGCATTGGTATTTTAAAAATATAAAATTCAAAATAAAACTTGAACAAAGTAATTTTTAAAAGAGTAATTGTTAGAGGAGAATGACGTGTTTTTTCTTTTCCTTTACTTTTATAAGTTCCTCTTGTTTTCAACTGGCATGTATTACTTTCCCAACTGTGAAAAAAGTAAGTTAAGCTCTGTTTTAAACACTTCATGATACCATACACAAATCCTTGGATATTATGGCAGAAATGCAAAGGATCTAAACTATACAAAGAAAAATAATCACCTTTTAATTAGGATCTTCATTAAACACTTTTTAAAGATACAAGATTTCAACAAATAAAAAGATTTAGCAAGTGAAGGCATAACATTAAAGCAAAGCTCTGTGAACAATGGATAATTTGTTTCTAGTTGCACTCAGAAAATTCTTCAAAAGGTCACAGGCCTAAAATCTTTGCTTCTGTGTACATTGTAACCAGTTTCTAAAAGGCTCCTCAGATCATGATGGGGGTGGGGATGACATTAAAATTCACTTAGTAGAAATTTTCAACTAAATGAGAGAAAAAAGCTAAGAGAAAATCATACTGGGGAAATAAGCACCTAGAAAAAAATCATACTAGGAAAAGAAGACACATCAGCTGCAGATACCAAAAAACAACCTAAGTCAGGAAAAGGTGTCAAATATTTACACTGGTTATAGTAACACACTTCCAAAGATAAGACTCCGTCTGTCTTACTGGTATGTAATATGACTTTATATGGCATCTAATGGACTTTTAAATTTTTACATTTTTCATTTATTTTATGTGATTTTAAAAATACAATCAGTATATCCAACCTATGGTTACAAAGACATTATTCCTGTGACAAGGCTAAGTGAAACAGGCAAGGCTACTTAAGGTTGTTAAAGCTAAGTAAATGGTACAGGACATGGCTGAACTGAAAGTACATGAATGGCTAAAGTTAGGGAAACGGTATGATAACATTCTGAAATTTAACACTAAGTTTATAAAACAGATATTCAGTAATTAACTGGATTTTTTTAAATATAAATGTTCTAAAGATATTTGAGGGAAAGAAGATTAGCCCAGTTTTGCCAAGAAGTGAATTCCAACATTGTCCTTCCCCAAACACTTTCTTAGTTTCTTTCCTTCCTATTATTCTGGACTTACAGACTACCCAAGTGTTTTTACACACAGAAGCCCCTGACTCACAAATAAAGAACCCACTTATACCAAAAGTCCCAACCCCTAAAGAAGCTCCAACAGCAGATTCCCATATGCCGCTGCCAGATTCTCAAGATACCTACTACCGAGGCAGAGGAGGATTTGTTTCTGTCGAACATAAAGTTGGATCGCACGGTTTCCATAAAAAATGCTGGCCCTTCTTTTTCCCTGCCTCACCCTTCCCTTCAGTGTAATAATTCAACACAAACGCCATTATTAGGAGGGAAAGAGCAAGGCAGACACCTGTGTCTATGTGTTTGGGAAAGAGACAGGTGTAGGATGTGAGCAGAATGAGTCAGGCATTCGTGTGGACAAAATGGAGCAAGAAGGGGGTGAAGAGGGTACCCACATGGGAAAGCAGCCCAGCAAAGGATGTCACAACATCATGGGGTAGGGAGAGACTCAGAGGGAAGCCAGGCACAGGGTATCAGAACCCAAACAGGTGAGAAGAGTGTCTACATGGAAGAGCAGGCCACACAGGATGTCTGCTCCAACAACAGGATAGGGAGAGGGTCTATCAGGAGGATGGCTCACAGTTGGGTGTCTAAACATGAGCGGGATGTAAAGAAAAGAAAGTGGGGGCCAGCAAGGGGTGCTGGACAGTGTTGGGCTCCTGCGTTGTGTGAAGGGGAATGGATATTCTAGCACAGAGACTGAGCAGGGGGAGGAGGACGGTCACGCAGGGAAACAGCACAGGGCAGGGTAGATGAATGAGCCTGCGCAAGGTAAGGACATCCACTAGGGCTGGTGATGGGGGCTGAGGGACAGCAAGGGGTACTGGAGCCCAGGCAGACTAAGTAGGGCACTTGTGCTTAGGAGTAGGTGGTGATGAGGAAATGACAGTGATGACTGACTGGTTACAAAAACTGGTCAAATAAATAAATATATTAAGAATAATAAGAGCCAGGTTTCATACTGTCAAAAAAAGTTACAAATAAAAAAGGAGGAAAGTTATAAATACCCCTCTGGTGTTGAACTAAAATTAGAGATGGTATAAACGTACAGTTTTCAATATAGAGAGATATGAAATTAAATACTGACATAAAATATGTACACAGAAACTGATGAATATGAATATATACATACCTTACCTCTGTCCACTGAGAGGACTTGGAAACCAATGACAACTCAGTAACAATGAGTGCACCTGGTCCCCAGATCTTGTTTTCTAAATCCATCATCCATTAAAAGGAACCATTTCTAGCTTTTTAGAAAAATAGCTAATTCCAGACACGATATACAAGTAAAGTTCTAAGAAGCCGGGTCCAGAGAGGAAAGAAATGCCCAAGGAATACTAAAGACACGTCAAAAAGACATAAAAGCCAGACTGAAGGGCTCTCACTGGCCAAATCTAGAGTAATTTGAACATGAAAACAATGATGATAAAACATTATCATTCACTGAATAACAGAAAATGTTTAGTCTGTACTCATAGACATAAACGAACTGAAAGTCTGATGAGAATGGAATACTTAGTGTCTGAGAGCTGCCATACAACCTGTGTATGTGTGTGTTTACCAGGGAAACGTTTACCATGGAAGTTCATCTCACTGTCTTGATCAAGTGATCAAAGTTAGCATTACCAGTCATGCATGCAATGATCTAAACTGCACCATTTGATAGGATAAAATAAGAAAAACACAGCATCTGAGATATTCCTATCAAAAATGAATGACATACACCTAATCATGAGGATGTCTTAAGCCCAAATTGAGCCTACAAAATAAGCAGATGATACAATCTTCAAAGGCGTCAAGGTCATTAAAGTTAAGGAAATACTGTTCTGGAATGAAAGGGACAAAAGACATAACAACTAAATGTAACATGTGATTCTGGACTTGATCCCTTGATATAAAGAACATCATTGGGACCAATGGTAACACTTCTATGGGACCTGAGAATCAGGTAGTGGTAGTTAATTTCCTGATTTTCGTAAGTGTATTATGGGTAATGTAGTAGTAGTACCATGTTTTAATTTGGAGGAAAGACAGTAGTACAGTGTTCAGGGGTGATAAGGCATTAAATCAACAACTTATACTCAAATGGTCAAGAAAATATAGTTTGTACTTTACTTGTAGCTTTTCTGTAAGTTTGTGACTATTTAAAAATTTAAAAAAAGATGAAGAGTTCTGGTTCAATTCTAATTCAATACAGGTTAAACAGGTTTTAGAGGGATTTATGTCAGCATTTCTGCAGAGAAACAGTGGCTGTGCTCTGAGTATACTTGTAAGTGAAGTGGCAGCACACAACCCCCTCCCAGGTCGAGGGCGGTACTGCCCTTAGATAATTCAGCTTCCCAAAATCTGATGCTCGAACTCAGGATTCAGGAAGAAAAAGTATCTCCAAAAGCTACAAAACAATCTTGTTCCTAAACTCAAACAAAAGTTTCCTGGTTCTTAAATTTAAATTATAGACAAGGCCCATGTTCTCTATCTACACACACTAAAATCTAGCGATCATTTATTACTACTTAATACAATTGGGCTGGAAGAAGTTATGCCACTGACGGAGTGTGGGGCAGCCAGTCTCCAAGGTGACTCCCAGTGAGCCATGCCTCCTCATACGCACACCACCCACACTGTAACGGGGTTGGCCACACTCACTACTAGAACACCACAGAAGCGATGACTGGTCTCTTCTAAGATAAGGTCACCACAGGCGGAGGCTTTCATCATGGACTTCCTTGCCTTCTCTCCACCCCTCTCTTCACTCCCACCCTCCCAATTTCTCTCTCTTTCATCACCTGTTTTAGAGGAAGCTGAGAACCACGTTATGAGGACACTCAGGTGGCCTTTGGAGAGGTCAACATGGCAAGACACTAAGGCCTCCTGCCAACAATCAGGTAAGTGAACTTAGAAGTGCATCCACCCCCAGTCCAGCTTTCAGGTGCCTGCAACGCTGGCCGGCCAACAGCTTGACTGCAACCTCAAGAGAGACCCTGAACCACAGGCACCCAGCTGAGCTACTCTTCCATTTCCTGAGCCACAGAAACTTCAAGAAAATACATGTCGGTTGTTTCATTTTAAGGTACAGTGATTGATTTTGCTGCAATAGATAACCAGAACATTGTGAGTCCCAGTGCTGAAAGGCTACAGAACACTAATCACAGACCCCCAAAAGAAGAAAAATAAGACTTTGTCCAACAGATCCTTGCTGGCTACAGATTGGATAAAAATTAATGTCTAAATTCTCATCAGAAGGCCATTTTTAATTCCAGTGAAGGAACAATACTAAATAATGCCTTAGTAAGGAGGAAAAAAGGAGTATTTCATGTATCTGAAATCACATAGCCTGCCTAGCCCCTGGGTTACCCAGAATTTCTAGTACCATTTCAGTTTTTCTTTTAAGACTGAAAAATATTATCTGTGTCATATGCTGGGTGCAGCAGATACAACTACGAAGAGGTTAAGCATTATCTCTACCTTAGCAATACTTTCCAAACACCAAAATTTCTATACCATAAGGAACTTTTATTTTTGGTGATAAGTACTTCTATGGCTAAATTTTTTACTGTACTATTGACAGAAAACTTATTTTTATAAATTAAATTCTAGAGGTCTTCTATTTGATTAGCCAGTATAATAATATTCATCTAAGCAGTGTAACTACTAGTTAACACGAGCACAATCACCAGGTACTAACCACATCCTGCACCTCATTTAAACTCAATTATCATTATCCCGATTAATCTCTTAGTCTTAGTCTCTGCCACTCTCCTCTTATTCTCCCACTTCATCCGCATTTTCAGAGATGCCATTCTTGAACCCTAGAGCAGATCTACCATGCACGCTGTGAGCCTCCTTCACTTCTCCTATATGGTTCTTTTTTGTAAAAAAATTGTTTATGCTATTATAATTGTCCCAGCTTTTTCTCCCTTTGCCCACCTCTATCCAACCCCACCCTCTGCCCTCCTGCAGTCAATCCCCATATCATTGTTCAAGTCCATGGTCATGCATATATGTCCTTTTGCTAATTAATCCCTTCGCCATCTTTCATCCAGTCCCAATTCTCCCCCACCCCCATAACAACTGTCAGACTGTTCCACATATCTATGCTTCTGTTTCTGCTTGTTAGTTTATTTTGTTCATTGGATTCCATATATTAATGAGATCGTATGGTATTTGTTTTCCAATGACTGGCTTATTTCACTTAGCATCATATTCTTCAGGTCCATCCATGCTGTTGCAAAAGGTAAGAGTTCTTTCATTTTTACCGCTGCATAATATTCCATGGTGTAAATGCAATATATATCACGTAAACAAAATAAAAGATAAAAATCACATGATCATATAAATAGATGCAGAAAAAGCATTTGATAAAATCCAGCACTTATGATAAAAGCTCAACAAAGTGGGAATAGAGGGATCATAACTCAACGTAATAAAGGCCTATATGAAAAAAATAAATGAAAAAATCTACAACTAGTATCACATCCAATGAGCAAAAACTAAAAGCATTTACCCTTAAGATCAGGAAAAAGATGGGGATGTCCATTTTCATCATTCTTATTCAACATAATACTGGAAGTCCTAGCCACAGCAATCAGACAAGAAGAAATAAAAGGCATCCAAATTGGAAAGGAGGAAGTAAAACTGTCATTACTTACAAATGACATGATATTGTACATAGAAAACCCTAAAAACTCCACCAAAAAACTACCAGACCTATAAATAAATTTGGTAAAGTAGTAGTACACAAAATCAATACTCAGAAATTGATGGCATTTTTATACACCAATAATGAAGCATCAGAAAGAGAAACTAAAAAAATGTATATCCCATTTACTACTATAACAAAAAATTAAGGTAGCTAGGAATAAATTTAACCAAGGAGGTAAAAGACCTGTACTCAGAAAACTACAGGACACTGAAGAAAGAAGTTGAGGAAGATATAAATAAGTGGAAACATATACTGTGCTCATAGACTGGAAGAATTAACATCATTAAAATGTCTATACTACCCAAAGCAATCTGTAGATTCAATGCAATTCCTACTAAAATACTAATGGCATATTTCACAGACCTAGAACAAATATTCCAAAAGTGTATATGGAACCAAAAAGAACCCCAAATAGCCTCAGCAATCTTGCAAAAGAAGACAAAGTTGAAGGTATCACAATATCTGATATCAAACTCTACTCTAAGCCCACTATAATCAAAACAGCCTGATACTGGCATAAGAACAGGCATACAGATCAATGGATCAGAATAGAGAGCCAAGAAATAAACTCATGCCTTTATGAGCAACTGATATTTCACAAAGGAGGCAAGAACATACAATGGAACAAAGACCGTCTCTTCAATAAATAGTGTTGGGAAAACTGGGCTGATACATGCAAAAGAATGGAACTAGACCACCAACTTACGCCATATACAAGAATAAATTCAAAATAGTAAAAGATTTAACTGTAAGTTACCAAACCATAAAAATCCTAGAAAAAACATAGGCAGTAAAATCTCAGATATCTCATGTAGCAATATTTTTGCCAATGTATCTCCCAGGGCAGAGAAACAAAGGAGAAAATAATCAAATGGAATTATATCAAATTAAAAAGCTTCTGCACAGCTAAAGAAACCATCAGCAAGATGAAAAAGAAACCCACAGTATGGGAGAACATATTCGCCAATGATACATCTGATAAGGGTTTAATCTCCAAAATATATGAAGAACTAATACAACTCAATATCAGAAGACAAACAATTCAATTTAAAAATGGGCAAAGGACCTGAAGAGATGCTTACTTCTCCAAACAGGACATATGGATGGCCCGTAGACATATTTAAAAAAAAAATGAAACAAAAAAATGCTTAACATCACTAATCATCAGAGAGATGAAAATTAAAACCACAATGAGACATCATCTCACTCCTGCCAAAATGGCTACCATCAAGAAGTAACAAACAATAATGCTGGCAAGGATGTGGAGAAAAGGGAACCCTAGAGCACCGCTGGTGGGAATGCAAACTGGTGGAGCCACTGTGTATCCTCAAAACATTAAAAAAGGAACTGCCTTTTGACTTCTACATGGTTCTTAAAACAACTGTAATTAAATAAGCAGATGATAAGTTGTTTAATATTCATCACTCATACAAGAATGCAAGTTCCATGGGAGTAGAGAAGGTACCTTTCTTGTAACCTGTTTTATTCCTTGGGGTTAAGAATCTTAAAAGGCATTTAATATCCTGGCTGGTGTGGCTCAGTGGACTGAGTGCTGGCGTATGAATCAAAGGATTGCTGGTTCGATTCCCAGTCAAGGCACATGCCTGGGTTTCAGGCCAGGTCCCCAGTAGAGGGTGCGCAATAGGCAACCACACACTGATGTTTCTCTCTCTCCCTCCCTTCCCCGTCTCTAAAAATAAATAAAATCTTCTTTTAAAAGGCAATTAATAAATGATTGCTAAATAAAAGAATGAACTATTGTCCTGCATCACTTAAAGATGGGAATACATTCTGAGAAATGCATCATTAGGCAATTTCATCATTGTGCGAACATCAGAGAGTGCATTTACACAAACCAAGAGGGTCTAGCCTACTACACATCCAGGCTCTATGATATTGCTCCTAGGCTACAAACCTGTGCAGCAATTACTGTACAGAATACTGTAGGTGTTGGTAACACAAAGGTTAGTATTTGTGTGTTTAAACATACCTAGATGTAGAAAAGGTACAGTAAAATTACAGTACAAAAGAAAAAGAGGGTATACCTATACAGGACACTTACTGTAAATAGAGAGCTTGCAGAACCGGAAGTTGCTCTGGGCACATCAGTGAATGAGTGAGTGGTGGGTAAATGTGAAGGTCTAGGACATTGCAATACGCTACTGTTGACTTTATAATCACTGTCACCGAAGCTGTCAGTGCTGCTCCATGAACAGGAATGTGGACCTCACTGATAGAAAATATTGAGGAGAAACTGGCTGGGCAAAGCACAGACAAGCATAATGGTGACTGTCAACAGGGAGTAAAAGGTGGCCTGAGGCTCAGTACAAATAAGAAACCAGGATGGAGAGATAAAGGAACATGGGGGACTGTCATGGCAATGTGGCTACTGTGTTACAGCAGTGGTCAGATTAAGGAAGTTTGTGGCATTCATTTAAAGAATAAAGAGGATGTTTAAGAGGGAGAGGGTATAGAACTGAGGACACAATATCTCTTTTAAACTCTTACGGATATTGTCACATTTCATGCTGTTTTAATGTAAATATTTCCCCCCAGCCCCCTACCCTCTTGCCCTTTGGTAACCATTATCTTGTTCTCTGTATCTATGATCTGTTACAACTCAATATTTTGACTTCGGATATTTGTTTTTGGTCCCACTGACCCTATCTGGCAGAAAGAGATAGGGCATTGATTTGATGGAAGAAATAAAACTTACCTGTGCTTTATAACATTATGACCTGAAAATATTTCCAAAGTACAGGGACAGGCTGGCTCCATGCTATCACAGAAAAGTTTTACTCTCAAGTGGCAGCGGCACTTAATACTTGTTAAGGTAGCTCCTATAGAGCTGTGCCCTTGTAAAGGATCTTAGATCCTCAACAAAGAACACACAGCAATGTACTCCGAAGACCACCAAGCTAGATGGGGGGGCAGGGGGCGGGCGGTGTTGGAACCCTCTGTGAAACAGATTAGTATTCTACACTCTCAAAATTGAGGAGTGCTGAGTGAGAGTCTATTGCCAATCCCCACAGACACTGCTCCCATCAGAGAAAAAAATTTCTTCTGAGCCACATATTCCTCCATTTGTTACATGAAATTCTGCCCCACTGTAATATTACGGGGCCACAGTTGTATTCGTGGTCTGTCATTGAACAAAACATAATTGTGTGGTGCGCGGCCGTAGCGTGTTACACTGACTCTATCTCCTTTACTGACCACCTCTTCATAATCTAATGCAGTGTGGCTCTTGCTAGTTTATCATCTAATCTTTACGTAGTTTGGTGATTTCAGAGGAAAAAAACATTTCCTTTATCTATATCTTACAAACCTGAACTGTAAAATAATGTTTCCACAATGATCCTACTACTGCCTAATTGAATGAGAATCTCCATACCATGAAACCACCAGCCTCTTCCCTCTGTCTAGGTCTCAGAGCTCTGGAACCTGACAGTTATTGTCCCAGGTAAGCAACCAAGCAGCACTTTCCCAAGAAACTGAATGCCCAAAGAAAACACTTGCATTTGGAGGGCTTTCAACAACAAAGCTACTGTATTATGCCGTGTATAATGTGCACTCATGGTTTTGTGTGCATTATACATGGAACTGTTATACCCATGGTATATTCATTATACCTATACATAATGCACAACCTTATTTTTCCCTCAAAAATTTGGGCAAAAAACTGTGCATTATACACGGCAAAATACAGTACCTCACCACAAACTCACCTATTAGTAAAGCTCATGTATGTAAACTTCCAATTCTCCCACATTTAAAAGTAAATATGTAGAGTGAGGTAAGAAAGCCTAGAATCACCAGGCATAAGAAAGGCCTGTTAACATAAAAGAAAGAGAACCAAGTAAATACATGTACATATTAATTTTGAGGAAAAAAGACAATTCGGATGAGAAGAAAACTTCACACTCACATAATTATTTACATCCTAAAAGATATTAGCAAAAATTTTAAAGAATGTTACTTTAAAAAGAGCAAGCAAGTGAGAATAAAGAACAGTAAAGAACATTTATAAACTTAAACATGACAGTGTGTCATGAGTCCCCAAGACCACTCTCAGGTTCAGTGGTTTGCTAGATGGACTCACAGGGCTCAACATAGAGACGCAACCACAGCTATGACTTAATACAGCAAAAGGATACAAAGCAAAATCAGCAAAAGGAAAAGGTGCAAGCAAGATCCAGAGGAAGCAATACACAAGCTTCCAAAAGTCTTCTCCCTGTGAAGTAAGACTAGACGTGCTGAATTCCTCCAGCAATGAGTTACAACAACGCATGTGAAATACTGTATCCCAGGTAAGTTCACTGGAGACTCAGTGCCCAGGGTATTTACTGGTGCACCCTCTGCCTAGCACAGACCAAAGGTCCAGGCTCCCAGTTGGAAATCAGGTGTTCAGCATAAATCACACTGGCACAGTTTAAGCACAGAGAGCCACTCCTATCGAGATATGCTAGGAACCCTTCCAAGATCCAAATTCCCAGACACCAGCCAAAAGGCAATCTTGCAAGCAGTACTTCCTGAGGACTACAGTCTCAGGCTTGCAATGTTAACTCTCCACAGACAGATCAAATAAAATACTAAAGAGTTGTAAGATAAAGTCAAGACCTTCTCCAGGAAAACAGACAAACAAAAGTAAACACTATGAGAGAAAAAGAGTTTTTAAAATTACATGATGGAACAATTCCAATATGTGAAAAAAGGGAAAAAAAAGAAATTAGCAAGGAAGAAAGAAATTACCAAAGAATAAATATAAAAAATTTCCCAGAGACTGGGTAAAAAAGTTGAAGGGATTAAGGGGGGAAAACCCTCACAGACACAAGCAACAGTATGGTGATTACCAGAGTTTGTAAAGGGGGGTGGGAGAAGATGGGAAAGGGAAAAGGGGGATAAACGGTGATGGAAGATTTGACTTTGGGTGGTAAATACATGATGCAATAGACAGATGATGTATCATAGAATTGTACACCTGAAACCTACATAATTTTATTAACCAATGTCACTCCAAGAAATTTAATTAAATTAAAAATAAAGCTAAAATTATTAAAATTGCACAACTGCAACAAAAAGGAAAGAAAAAAGAATTTCCCAGGCTGGAAGAACAGAAGTCTCCAAACTGAAAGAATTCCATTAGGTGTCCAAGTATATTATACTGAACTCTCAGAATAACAAGGGCAAAGAAAAAACCCAAGGACTTCTAAAAATGAAAACATAAGAAAATAAGTTTGCTTACAACATTATAGGTACCAGAATGGCATTAGATTTAGCAATCTCAAGTGATAAACTGACAGTGGTAAAATGCTTCCAAAATTCTGAGAAAAAATCATTTTCATTCTAGAACTTAATGACCAAATTATCAAATAAGAAAAATGTAGAATAAAGATATTCTTAAACATGCAAGATCTCAAAATTTATCTATTCTGCACGTTTTTATTCAGCAATCTGTGGAGGATGTGTTCCAAACTAACAGTATCCACAAAACAGAAATCAACACAGTACAGAAGCAATGGAAATTTCCAAAATAATGATGGAGAGAGAAACCATGATGATGGGTGCATACCTGGCCCAGGCAAGCAGCTGGATCTCCTCCTACAGAGGAGAATGCAAGTAAGTCCTCAGGGAAAACAATTTCAATGAGCAGATTAACAGGTTTGACCCTCTATGGAAAACAATCCTGAGAGTATGTCAATGGTATAAAGAATTTACACCAGGCACATCAAAAACAAAGCAAATAAGAAAAATGAAACAGTTACCAACTTGAGGAGGCACAAAAAGTCGTACAAGAAAATAAACTTCATTACTGTATACTACCTGACCCAGCTGCAAACAATATTATATACATCTAATTTTAGTCCCAGGAGATTAACAAAGATAATAAGCGAAGACGCAGTATTGGAAAAGGTAATGGCATACCATTTGATCAGCAATCTTGCTGCACAGTATTTACTCAAAGGAGTTGAAATGTATATGTCACACAAAAACTTGCAGTGGATGTTTACAGCAGCTTTATTCATAATTGCCAAATCATGGAAACAACCAAGATGTCTTTCAGTAGGTGAATGGATAAAATTGTGGTACCCCACCTGACAATGGAGTATTAATCAGCACTGAAAAGAAATGAGCTATCAAGCCATCATGCCATGAAGACATAATGGAACCTTAGATGCATACTTAGTAAAAGAAGCCACTCTGAAAAGGCTACATGCTGTATGACTCCACCAGGGCAGGGGGGCACAGATTCTTAGGACAGTAAAAAAAGTCTGTGTTGACATTAGAGTAGATATACGCTATCATACATTTGTCACTATTATAGAGTATACAACACCAAAAGTGAACCCTAGTTATTAAACTATGGACTTTGGGGTTGATTATGATGGATAATGACTTACAGTGTATCAACACTGGTTCACCCTTGGTTAAAAAAAATACCATTCTGGTACTGATGTTGATAACAGTGCATGTGGAGAGGCAGGAAGCATATGGGAAAACTCTCACCTTCCTCTCAATTCTTTTATAATCCTAAAACTGCTATAAAAAAAAAAAGCCAAGGTCAACTGTAAAAAAAATAACATTCTTCAGAACTGTCAGACAATGACAATCCTCAGCTCCAGGACAAGTCCAAAACTCCAGAGCACACTAAATAAAAACAAATCCACATACCTACAAATATTTCAGTGAAATTGCAGAGCAACAAAAAACAAAAGAACTGAAAAGTAGCCAGAGAGAAAATATCACCTATAAGGTAATGACAATTACTGACAACTAAATTCTCAACAGCAATGAAAGAGCTCAAAAAGATAAATGATATCTTTAACATATTCAGAGACAAACACTGATAGAAGTCTAAATATCTAGCAAAACTATCATTCAAAAATAAGAGGAAGTAAAGACACTTTCAAAGGAAAATAAGAACAATTACCACAACAGATCCTCATTAAAGGAAATTCTAAAGAATATGCTTCAAGCAGAAGAAAAAGAAACCCGGAAAGGATGTCTGAGATTCAAGAGCAAAAATTTTTAAGTTGGACAAATAAAAGGTGCATACTAAAATGGCATAAATCAATCCAAATATATCAATAATCAGAATGAATATCAAATTGACTAAACTCTCCACTTAAAAGAATAGTTCATACTAGTTACATATGTGCTGTTTATTAGAAATAGACTAACATCAGGGCACAGAAAGATTGATGGCCGCAGAATGGGAAAAGATCTACCAAGTAAATATGAACCAAAAGAAAAGTGGAACGTGCTTAGTCAAAAAGCACTAGAAATAGAGGATCACTACATAATGACACAAGAATCAACACAGCTGGGCCCTGACTGGCATGGCCCAGTTGGGTAGGTATAATCCCGCACAGTGAAGGGTCGCCACTTTGATTACTGGTTGGGCACACGCCTGGGTGGTCGGTCTGGTGCCCCCTACAAGAGGCAAGCAATCCAAGTTTCTCTCCCCTCCCTTCCTTCCTCCCTTCCCACCTCTCTAAAAATAACTAAATAAATATTTTTTTAAAAGAATCAAATCACTTGGAAGATATCATTTTATTTTTTTATATTTTATTTATTTATTTTTAGAGATGGGAAAGAAGGGAGAAAGAGAGAGAGAGAGAAACATCATTGTGTGGTTGCCTCTTGCACACCCCCTACCAAAGACCTGGCCCCGCAACCCAGGCATGTGCCCTGACCGGGAATCAAACCAGTGACCCTTTGGTTTGCAGGGTGACACTCAACCACCAAGCCACACCCGCCAGGATGGAAGATGACATTTTAAACTTCTATGTGCCTAATAAAACACACACATCCCAAAATTGACACATCTACAAAAAAATGTAACAAATTCACCAATATGAAAAAATTCTAAGAAAAACTGTGACATTGGATATACACAATAAACAACTTATATAAAGTTATTTATATAATGAGAAAGTTATAAAATATAATTGAAATACATTTTTAAAAGATAGATAGCTATACTAAATTCTTAAACAGGAAGTCTCAATCTCAAAATGATGTCAATCAATTCTCTTCAACTTGATCCAAAGACTCAATGCAATGCCATTCAAAATCCTACCACCATTTTTCATGAAAATCAAAAGCTGATTCTAAAACCAAGATGAAAAAAGTATGCCATGACTTTTCCTGAAGAAAAGGGTTAGAGGATTAACCATACTTGATATTAAGATTTATTAAGAGATACAGTGATTAGGATAAATAATCAAGTGGATTACTGGGACCAGGACAGACAGCAAAATACAGAGACCAGAAACTAATCCCATGCATACATGGAAACTTAATTTTCAACTCAGCAAGCACTGAAGATCACAGGGAGAAGAACAGACTACTCAATAAACAGGCTGGAACAATCAGTTACTTGTTGCCACATGGGAAAAAAGTAAAAGTGGATCCTTACACACAGAAAAGTCTATGTGCATCAGAGACTTCAGTGTAAAACTGAAAGCTTAAAAAAAACCCTTTTTTAAAGGGGACTATCTTAATGACATCAAGGAAGTAAGAAAACAACACACACCAAAAATAAAAATAAAAGTAGAAATAAACACAAATCATAACATTCCGATAAATTCAGCAAAATTAGAATTAAGAACTTCAATCACTAAAGAGATACATAAGAGAGTCAAAAAATTCTATTCAAATCAGAAAGGATATTTGCAACACATATAAATATCAACAATTAAACATAAACCACAGACTACTGGACAGCATAATGGCGTAAGGAGACACGGCTTGCCTCCACACACAACCACATCAAAATTACAACTAAAATATGAAGCAACCATCAATCAGAACCTTCAGAAATCAAGTTGAATGGAAGTCTAACAACTACAGAATTAAAGATATCACATCCGTCCAGACTACATGGAGGACACAGACACAGAATGGGCTGGTCCCACAACCATGTGTGGTGGATAAAAATTCAGAAGGGAAATCTTGGAACCAAGGAGTCCCAGCCCCACACCAGGTCCCGCAGCCCAAGGTTCCAGTGCCAGGAAGATAAGTGCACACAACTTCTGGATGCAAAAACCAGCAGGGATTGAGTCGGTAGAAGAAACTTCTAGAGCCCCAAGCAGTTCCTCTTAAAGATCCCACACACCAACTCACCTGCTCAGACTCACTCCTCTGAGCTCCAACACTGAGGAAGTCAAACAAGCCAAATAGAGAAATGAGTAAATATATATACAGAGATATATAGATATGTAGATGTATATAGGTATTTCACAGAATAAGAAACAGTTCATGAATATCTGAAAAGAAGCTGAACCTGACTGGTAGTCAAGGAAATACAGATTTAAATTACAATATTACACCATTTCTTAACCACCAGATAGCTAAAAAATTAAAAAGACAGACAATACAAAGCATTAACAAGAACATAGAGCAACAGACACACATATATATTGTTGGTGAGTGTCAACTGGTTTGATCACTCAAAAAAACAAAACAATTTGGATTACCTAATAAAGCTGAAAAAGCCAACATCCTTCTCTTCCAGGATACGAAGTCTGTCCAAAAAGTATTCAGCCATGTAACGTGAAAAATAGAGGCATTTACTGAAGAAATACAAGATACAAGAAACATGGTACACAACACAATAACACCTCAGTCCCCTTCAAAGTAGGCACCTTGGGTCCTCACAGAGTTCTCCCACCATCTCTTCCACTGTTCAAGACATTCTGAAAAATCCTTTGTTGGAATCACCATCAGCTACCCTGTCATATTTTCCTGAATCTCATCAATAGTCTGAAATTTCTTCCCTTTCAAAGGTGATTTTAGCTTTAGGAAAAGCCAGGAGTCACAGGTTGCCAAATCTGGGCTGTAGAGGGGGTTGATTTGATGTTTTGCAAAAAAACACTGCACAAGACAGGATACATGAGTGAGCATGTTGTCGTGATGAAGCTGCCAATCACCAGTTGCCCATAGCTGTGGCCATTTTCATCGTACTGCATCTCTCAACCAACAAAGAACACTGAGGAAGTACTCTTTCATTGTTTGGCCTGGAGGAGCATACTCATGATGGACAACATTCTCACAATCAAAAAAAAAAAAAAACAGTTAACATGGTCTTGATCTTGCAACTTTGTGGTGCATCCTTTGGGAGTGGAGAACCAGACAACTTCCTTTGAAACGACTAGGCCTTCATTTCCGGGTCATAGCTATAGACCCACCACTCACCTCCAGTTATGACCTTCTGGAGGAAATCTGGTTCATTGGTAGCAGTCTGAATCAAGTCATTAGCCACTGCAGCACACTGTTCCTTCTGCTCTGGTAGCAGAAGCCACAGAATGAATGTTGCCACCACACATTTTACACCAAGATCCCGTGTCAAAATCTCGGACACAGTAGTTTTTGGAATCCCTACATCAGCCTCTAGTTCTCACACTGTCAGGCACTGATCTTTGTTGACTGCAGCTTGTACATGTTCAACATTCTCGGGTGTCCTGCTTGCTGCAGGCCTGTCAGAACATGGACCGCTTCCAACAGATTCTCGACCATCTTTGAAGCATTTGTGCCACACTCATATTTACACTGTGCTCACTGCATTGTCTCTGAAAGCTTTCTGAATCATCTGAATGGGAATGTTTGAGCTTAATGCAAAATTTGATGCAGATTGTTGCTCTACTCACTCAGTCATTTTGAATGCAACAGCCACACAGTGCACATGCTCACTCAAGGGTGTCTACTGCCCCCAATGAATAGTACAGTGAAGTCATCACTGTTCATGCATGCACATTCCAACCCACTCTCCTTGGCTGCCAGGTGACACCAACATCACACAAACTGTTCTCATTACGTTAACAATGCTGGGCTTTTTTGGACAGACCTCGTATAGTCTAAAGTCCCACACATGCACAAGAGACGTGTGTAAGAATGTTCATTAGCACTCCCAGTGAAAACACGTCTGACACCCCTATATCAGACAATACATGCAAATATAGACTTCCTGAAGCACTGTTTGTAAAAGAAAATGAAAATAGAAAAAAACCTGGAAATACCCATATTTTGCCATGCATAATGGACACTTTTTTGCCCAAATATTTGAGGGGAAAACAAGGATGTGCATTATTCATGGGTAGTACCTGAAATACCTTGTACTGTTTTTGTGATTTGTAATTATCTGTTACATAAAATGTCTTGTACCATAATCTGTTAAAAAATAAATGCTAAAATTCCTTTATAATACAAAAAAACAAGTATCTAAATACAATTAAATTAAAAACTGAATCAAAAAATTAAAATGAAAGATTTTTGTCTTAAAGCTTTGGGTAAAAAACATGGGTGTGCATTATACATGGGAGCACATTTTATACAGCAAAATATGGTAAGCTAAGTGTTCCTCAATAACAGAAACACACAAACTGACATTTATACAGTAGAATATTACACATGCAGTGAAACTGAATCAACTAAATGTGCATGTATAAACAGTAATTAAATCTAAGAATGTAATAAGTTTAAAAAAGCAAATGTAGAAAATCTTTACAGCATACTCTTTATGTAAAAGGTTAAACTGTAATTTTATGGATACATACATATATAACAAAAGGATAAAACAAGGCAGAAAGAGTACAAACCACTTCAGAACAGGAGTAGTAAACACCACACAGAACTGGATCAGGGAAGAGTGTGAAGAGAGCTTCATCTATAACTGCGATCTTTTGAAAATTAGATAATTAATAATTTCAGAAAGAAATATCCTCCTTCAAAAGAAATCTATGGACATGCACACGTTTTCTTCCTCCTTCCCTAACATACACACATGAACAGAGACAGAAAAACAAACCATGGAAGAGGAAAGAATAATCTTGCTACTTGCCACAGTCTGTCAAATTGGAACATTCAATCTTCCAGCTCTTGCTTTTAAGATGTACACCAATTTTGCATCTAACAATGCATTAGAAGTGGTTCTTGAAATATTATTCTGAAATATCATCTCCACAATATTTAGTTCATATTCAATGCAAATTTCCAAAGCCAAACACTTGCCACTACTCCTGACAACTAATAATCACAAGCTATGATTTTCTCATTTAATAGAAATAAGGAGAAGAAATAAAAACCTAGCTACAGAAGTTGATCTACACTAATTAAAAGTATCCATTACGGAGCAGACAGATATGTTGATGAAATACTACATATAGTATAACTCCTCTCACCAATGTGAACATAATTACTATGCTTTATTATTATATTAAAATTATGATGATTTTCCCTAAAACTGTTCATCTAAGAACTTCAAACATTAAATTTTTTAAAAAATAGCCAAATGCCTAGACTTCACCAGCCTAATCTAGAAAATACTTCCCTACCTTAAGAAAATTTGGCCTGATTCTCTCAAGACGCATGTTTTACCTTAAAAAGAGATGCAAATAATGCATTATATTACATAATAAAACCATGTTTGTTTAAATTTTAAAAATCTTTTTCTAAAAAAAATTTAAGTAAAATTGTGTTCCAAAAAGACTAGCCAAAGTATGCTCAAGTGTTGGAGCCTGACACACTGACTCAGACTGAAGTTACACATGCCTAAGCATTGGTGATTTATATACAGTGTACAGTGTTGGATACTGATTAATTCCCACATATGAAACACAAAAGAGAAGGAAGAAAGGAAGGAAGGAAGGAAGGAAGGAAGGGAGGGAGGGAGGGAGGGAGGGAAGGAGGGAGGGAGGAAGGGAGAGTGCCACTTCAAAAATCACTATTGCAATAAAACACAAGACGTTGGCTTAAAAAAAGATGTTTGAAGTCTATGAATTATTTGGGCAATGCTACTGATGAACTTTGAATATGGACCATGTGTTAAAGAGAATACTATTGTTACCAATATTAAAAGTCCTGACTTCAATAATTATACTGTAGCTAAAAGAGGCCCTTCCTTATTAAGATACCCTGACATATTCAGGAGTACTTAGGAACGTGATGGGTACAACTTACTGTCAAAAAACATCTCCAAGTGCAAACAAACTGGTAGGGAGAAGAGAGGAGGGAAAGGAGGGACAAAGGGAGATGAAGGGAGAGGGACGGAGAGAGAACAAATAATAAAACATGAAACAAATGGAGTGAAATATAAATAACTAGTAAATCTAGCTAAAGAACATAAGGAGGTTTTTATACGATCATTGCAACTTTTCTGTAAGTTATAAATTAGTCCAAAAAGTTTTTAAATTAATTTATTGACTTTTTAAAAATGTTTATTTATTTATATTTAGAGAGAAGGGAAGGGAGGGAGAAAGAGAGGGAGAGAAACATCAATGTGTGGTTGCCTTTCATGTGTCTCCCACTGGGGACCTGACATGCAACCCAGGCATGTGCCCTGCCTAGGAATCAAAACTGCAACCCCTTGCTTCTGTGCTCAATCCACTGAGCTACACCAGCCAGGACTAAATTGCTCAAAAATTTTTAAAGTATATTAAGTGACACTGACAGCCCCAGAACTCCAGGTCATTTCACCTAACAAAACAATTTGCCCCCAGGCCATCATTTGAGCTAATCTTTAAATTACACTCAATTGTGAAAGTTATTTTCCTAGCAAACATTTTTTAAAAGCCATCAATCAAATTTCTGAATCATCTTTTTCTAGCTATGTGAAAAAACAACACAGGTGATGTTAAAAATGAAAATAGATACCCAAATAGTAGAATTCAAATAGGTACAGCTAAATGTCTATGATGTTAATTTACCTCTGGGATTCAAATTTTCAAGAACATAATATCAAAATAAACTAGAACAATTCACAAATTATAAATTTTAATAAATTAAGAGCTACCGAAGTCACAGTCAGGAAGATTCTAATCCAGGCTTTACCTCCTTCCTGAGGCGGAGAAAACAGTTTGGGAACGGCAAAGATTCCATGTGCTGGTTGTAGCATGACATTTGAAACAGCCTAAACGTGTCACAAGGAAGAGGCTTTTCATACAACACAGTTCAAGCACATGACACTGTGCTTAGGTTACAACTTAGTTCAAGCCAGAAGCCTGACCTATTTAGTCATGTACTACCAGCCATTTGTTACTACAAGGCTTAATGAAAAAAGTTCATTCATTAAAAAAGATACAGAGCAAATTAAACTTGGAATCATCACGAAGAAGATAAAGCCAATAGAAATTTAGCTTCTGCACTTAAGTCCTACAGACCTCACAGTGAGCTGACCCACTGTAGTCTACTTTTAACCATTTCTTCCCTATGCCAAAATGATTCCATTATAGTCAATCCAGAAAATAATCAGTTGATATTATAAAATATAACTTTACATAACACATTCATCTTCAATTTACCTAAAAACCAATATACAAATAAAATTATAGTGGTTTAAATGCTCTTCAGTCCATAAGTAGACAATCATTTAAGAATATAAGGAAGTAAAATTAGGTATTTGAGCCAATAGTCCCCCTTCAAGCAAAATGAAACAAAGAACTCCTTTCACAGCAAAAGTAGTGCAGGAATGGGCTATGGACCTCGGGACTCACTGGTCTGACCAAACACCCTGTCACCCGGAAGCAGCTGGTCTAACAGCATAACAGAACAGCCTGCTGAAGACTCAGTGACAGTGCTAGCCGAGACCAAACCATCAAATATATGCTTTGAATCAACAATCTCCAAACATTACTGTTTCTCTCATAGCGAGAATACAAGTGTCTGAGAATCAAGGGGTGTAAATAGATGTGGCTTCTCTCCTTATTTTCCCTAAAAACCCCATTTGCATAACTTTTGCCTCTAATACCTACAACTGTGATATCTGCTAAATTTGAGGTCTTAGTTCCCAAGGAAAGAATGATTTCAGCACAGTTCACTGAATTGGAAGCTAGAACTGTTTCCTGATCACATAGGCCTTGTGCCATTAAATCAAGATTTTCAACCTCAGCACTGACATCTTGGACAGGGTAATTCTGTGCTCTTGGGGGCTGTTCTGTGCATTGCAGGATGCTTGGCAGCACTCCTGACCTCTACCCACTGCATGCCAGAAGCATTACCCGGGAAAGACATGTGAATTAAAAATACCTCTAGATATTGCCAAGTGTCCCCTGGGAGACAAACCTACTCTCAGCTGAAAACCATTGCACTAGCCCCAGCCTCGGAGCTCAGTTGGTTACAGTGCTGTTCCATACACCAAGGTGTGGGTTTGATCCCCAGTCAGGGCACATGTAAGAATCAAGCGATGAATGCATGAATAAATGGAACAACAAATCAGTGTTCCTCTTTCTTTCCTTCTCTCTTTCTCCCTCCTCCCTGCCCCCCGACCCTTCCCCTCTCTAAAAGCAATAAATTAAAAAAAAATTTTACCACTATACTAACTAAATCAACAGGCAGGGGTGGGGGGCATTCAACTAGCTGATGTAATTCACATGGGGTTACCTAAGAGACACTGAACTACTGCTACATAAGGAGACAGGGAGGATTGTCTGAAACCCTGAGGACTCTCTGAAATATCTCTTACACATGTGTAATAGTAAAAGTTCTTGGAAACAACACAGAGCAAGACCACTAAGAATTCATATTCTTCACTAACAAAGGTTTGGGTTATCCCACAAACTGAGGTCCTGAAGGAGGGTAAAGGAACATGGAATGGGTAGAAGAAAGGAGTTATAAACTACAATCTCTCAACTAGCTAACCAAAACAAAGCCTACAGCAGTGATACATATTTTATTCTTTGCTTACTTTAGAAGATTTTTAAAATTTTTTTTTATTTATTTATCTTTAGAGGGGAAGGGAAGGAGAGAGGAAGAGAAACATCAATGTATGGTTGGTTCTTGTGCATCCCCTGCTGGGAACTGGTCCCTGCCGGAAACTGGTCCCTGCTGGGAACTGGCCTGCAACCCAGGAATGTGCCCTGACTGGGAATCGAACCTCGATCATCTGGTTCACAGGCCCACATTCAATCCACTGAGCTATACCAGTCAGGGCTTTACTTTAGAAGATTTTAGGTGAGTGTTCAAACCAATTTCTTCTCTCTACTCAATATGTTATACAAATGTATTAGTAAAGGTTAACTTCACAACTTAGTCTTTAGGTAACAGGCTAGTCATATGGGACTATGAATTTGAGGCATAATTAACATAGCCTAGAAGTGGATAGTAGGAATGTCACCCAGAAATGGATTCAATGAATACTGGACCTTGGCTCTTAGCTGTGGGAAGATATGAATGACATCTTCGTTTTTACAAAGAAGACTTCCATTTTCTTAGGCAAAAGCACAGACTATTTGCCTTCTGTACACAAGATCAAATACCTGTATAAAGACAGGTAAGGCTACTGAGTAGCCAAAGTAGTAGATTGTGCCAATTGCTAAGTTGCTCTCTCTCATGTTCACACCTATCCTTTTGTACTTTATTTTCTAATGGTGGGCTGCTGTGCAAACTACACTTCTCCTTTGCCAGGTGGCTCCTTGTTAAGGCTCTGCTGAGGGTACACCAAGGAGGTACTGTAAGACTGGAGAAGGGACAAAGGGCTTGATTTTTCCCGTTACCTTCTTGTTCCTATCAGCATCACCCTCGCTGATTTTTTCTTTACAATCTAATAACAGAAAGGCTCCTTACATGTATTCTAGTTTCTAGAAGTCAAGCAGAGAACTAGACTGTCAAATATGTTTAGCTGATTTCTGTGAGATACAATCAAGATTATCATTAAAAACAAACAACAAAAAAACTGCTTATGGCCTCACTAAAAAACAAACAAGATCAACAAACAATAATCAATGTATTTCTATACATTAGCAATAATCAATCAGAAGCTCAAATTTAAAAATATATGTTAAAAGCCCTGGCTGGTGTGGCTCAGTGGATTGAGTGCCGGCCTGCAGACAACCTGCAGAACAAAAAGTCTCAGGTTCAGTTCTTTGTCAGGGCACATGCCTGCGTTGCAAGCCAGGTTCCCAGCTGGGGGCATATGAGAGACAACCAATCATTGTATCTCTCATACATTGATATTCCTCTCCCTCCCTTGCCCTCTAAAAGTAAATAAATAAAATATTTTTTAAAATTTGTTTTTAAGTTGTTTTAAAAAGAAAATACCTGTAGCCCTGGCTGGTGTGGTAGGTGTGGTAGGTAGACTGTGTGCCTACCTGCAAACCAAAAGATCGGTGGTTCAATTCCTAGTCAGAGTACATGCTTGGGCTGCAAGCCAGGTCCCCAGTTAGGGGGCATTCAAGAGGCAATCAATCAATGTATCTCTCTTGCATCAGTGTTTCTCTCCTTCTCTTTTTCCCTCCCTCCATCCCCCTCTATAAATAAATAAATAAATAAATCTTTTAAAAAATTTAAAATATCTGTTAAAGTACCAATCCTCCAAAAATTAATCCCCAGTTCAACACAATTCCTCTCAGAAAAGGCTACGGAAATTGACAAACTGATCCCAAATTGTACATGGATATGCAAAGGATCTATACTAGCTAAAACAATCCTGAGAAAGAACAAAGTTGGAGAATTTATTAATACCTGACTTCAGATTTTACTATAAAAAATTAAGCTGTAGTAATCAAGACTGTGTGAACTGGCAAAACAACAGACATACAGAATCTCACCAGGTACAAAAATTAACTAAAAATAAATCGAAGACCTAAGTTGTAAACCTAAAATAAAGATTTTAAAAGAAAATATAAGACAAAAATCTTTGTGAATCTGTGTTAGAGAAAAGTTTCTTAGATATAACATTATCCCTTTTTAAAGAAAAATTGATAAATTGGTCTTCAGCAAAATTAAGAACATTTGCTTTCGAAAGACTTTGAGAAGAAAACATAAAAAGCCAGAAACTGGGAGAAAACACTTGCAAATCACATCTCATAAAAAACTTGTATTCAGCATATATGATAAATTCTCAAAACTTAAGTTTAAAAAAATGTTTTACAACATGGGCAAAAGGTCTGAATTTACACTTCACCAAAGAAAACATTCAGATGGTAGATAGACACACGAAAAGACGCACAACATCATTAGTCATTAGAGAAATACAAATCAGGACTTCCACCAAGATGGAGGCATAGGTGGAAACACTGTGCCTTCTCCCACAAACAAGTTTGACTACAACAAAAGTTTTGGAGAACTAGAACACACCCAAAGACCAGAACACGGAATTATATGGAAGTCCGACAGCTACGAACTGTTCAACGGGGACGGTAAGAGGCGGAACCAGCAACAGAGCTGGGTTGGCAGGACAGATCCCCCGACCTAGGCGCTAGGCGCTCGGGCAACCCAAAGCCAGTCAGGGTGCGGGGCAGACTGACCAAGGTCGCACATTCGCACACAGTGAGACGGACCACGCAGGCCCCAGGGGACGAACCCAGTGGTGGAGGGCCGACAGCGGTGGCACACTCGAGTGCAGTGGAACGAAACGCGTGGGCCTGGTGACAGTGGTGGTTGCGGTGCCTGTGGGGGTCGCGGCAGCAGGCGGCAGAAGGGAAGCCATTGTCCCTCTTTGGCCCCGCCCCCACATACAACGTCACAACCCAGAGACTTAGTTGTCCTGCTCTGGTGAACACCTAGGGCTCCGATCCTGCTACTTAACAGGCACGAACAGCCCAAAAGATGGCGCAAGAGGAACTCAAAGTCCCAGAGCCAATAACCCTAAGCGACCAACAGATTGCCAGCCTCTCAGAAGCCCAATTTAAGACACTATTTATCAGGATGCTCACAGAATTGGTAGACTACAGTCACAAATTAGAGAAACATATGAAGGCTAAACTAATTGAAATGAAGGGAGATGTCCAGGAAACCAATAGCGATGGAAAGGAAACTGGGACTCAAATCAATGGAATGGACCACAAGGAAGAACAAAACATCCCACCAGAAAGGAAGGAAGAAATGAGAATTCAAAACAATGAGGAGAGGCTTAGGAACCTCCAGGACATCTTTAAACGTTCCAACATCCAGATTATAGGGGTACCAGAAGGGGGAAAGAAACAGCCACCAGTGGAAAACGTATTTAAACAAATAATAAAGGAGAACTTCCCCAGTCTGGCTAAGGAAATAGACTTCCAGGAAACCCAGGAAGCTCAGAGAGTCCCAAAGAAGTTGGACCCAAGAAGGAACACACCAAGGCACATCATAATTACACTAGCCAAGACCAAAATGAAGGAGAGAATCCTAGAAGCAGCAAGGGATAAGGGGACAGTCACCTACAAAGGAGTACCCATCAGACTGTCAGCGGATTTCTCAAAAGAGACCTTACAGGCAAGAAGGGGCTGGAAAGAAGTATTCCAAGTCATGAAATCCAAAGACCTACAGCCAAGATTGCTTTATCCAGCAAAACTTTCATTTAGAATGGAAGGACAGATAAAGTGCTTCTCAGATAAGGTCAAGTTCAAGGAGTTCATCATCACCAAGCCCTTATTATATGAAATGCTAAAGGGACTTACATAAGGAAAAGATGATGAATAATATTAACAGTGAAAGGACAGCAAACACACAGATATTAACAACCACACCTAAAACAAAAGCAAACCAAGAGGACAGCTAGATCAGGAGTGGAACCATAGAAATGAAGAACACATGGAGGGTTAGCAACAGGGGGGTGGGAGGAGGAGAAGGGGGGAGAAGGCACAGAAAATAGCATAGACAGTAGGTAGAAAATAGATGGGGGGAGGGCGAGAATAGTGGGGGAAATATAGAATCTAAAGAACTTGAGACACGTGGTTATAAACTAAGGAGGGAGAATGGTGGGGGAGGGAGTATGCGGGTGGAGGGGAATGAAGGGGGGGAATAGAACAACTGTAATGGTATAATCAATAAAATATATTTTAAAAAAAGAAAAAAAAAAGAAATACAAATCAAAGTCATAATAACATACCACTTCACATCTACTAGGATGGATATAATTAAAAATTTTTTAGCCCTGGCTGGTGTAGCTCAGTGGATTGAGCACGGGCCTGCAAACCAACTGATCGCGGTTTGATTCCCAGTCAGGGCACATGCCTGGGTTGCAGGCCAGTTCCCAGCAGGGGACCTAGGAGAGGCAACCATACAATGATATTTCTCTCCCTCTCTCCTTCCCTTCCCCTCTAAAGATAAATAAAATCTTTTTTTAAAAAATTGTTAAAGAAAAATAAGTGCTGGCAAGGATGTGGAACAACTGAAATTCTCATATACTACTGTGGAAGGGTATAATCACTTGGAAAACAGTGATTGGCAGATTCTTACACAGGCGGCCTCTGCGGATACTTGGGAGGTCTAAAGAGCACAGACCTAGGTTCTTGGTCCCCCAGGGAAATGAGGACTTGATTCAGATTCCCAGGATAAACCTGAAATCAATCCCTATTAACTGGGACAGTGGGGTTCTGTCCTCAGGAGCTGGGAACTTTGTTGCCCCCTCACTTCCCAAAGCCAGAAGGAGAGATGGCATGGGGCAGGCCATTTGTGGGGTTAGGGAAGGGTGTTCCAGAGGTGGGAGGCCAGAATCTGTGTCTTAGCTCTGCTGTGCATAAAGTCCTAGCCCTGTCTCCTGGCATCCTTCTGTCTGTGTTGGGTTCTAACGCAGAATCTGAGAGCCTCCCCCATCTCCCCCCGAACAACTGTCTTGGGTCTGTCCTAAGACTGGACCCTCCAGCAACCACCTCGCTGGGGGCACCCAGCTCCCTGGGAATCCAATGTTCACTTTCCCACCTCCCCCTGGAAACTCGAGGGTTATTTTTGCACAAACTCCCCAGGGTTTGGGGAACTCTGACAGCAACATGACAACTTTTTAGCTGTTTTCTTAGTCAATACAGCCAGCTGCCATTATTAGCTTGGCTCTTAAAGAGCCAAGGCCCTTTTCCTGCCATCCAGCAGTGAGGCTTTCTACCTGCTGGAAGAGGCTTTGGGACTTAGAAAGATAGGATCCCATCCAAACTGGAGTTTCATACATCCCCTGTGTCTGCAGCTACTGGAATCCTCCAAAGGTCTCTCCCCAGCTGGGCCTGAGAAAGCTTTAGGGGTCACATGGGGTCTGTCCCCTCACTCTACATCAGGCATTTCATTACTGAGTTTCACTGAGCCAGGTTTACCTACTGCTCTTCCAGAGCCTGTAAGGGAAGACTAAAAGGCTTCCTGGAAAGGGCTGTGGAATGAGGGGTCAGGGGAAGGAAGAGAAGCCAGCAGCAAGCCGCTGCACAATGACGCAGGGGGTAGGGGCTAATGACTACCCGGGACTTGGTTTTGCAATGATCTGTACAGGAATAAATGCACCTAAGCTACCCCACCTCCCCCTCCCCCCAAAATTTAAATATACACCCACCATATGACCCAGCCATTCCAGTCCTTTGTATTTATTCCAGAAAAAGCATATACCCACACAAAGTGATATACATGAATCTTCACAACAGCTTTATTTGTAATAGCTAAAAACCAGAGCAACCCAAATATCAACAGGTGAACGGAAAAAACAAACGTTGATATACAGACTGAGCAAAACAGTTCCTAAGGATGGGACAAAAGTAGGAATAGATTATGAGGTCTGAAGGAAACTTTTTTTGGGTGATACAGTATTTTTCAGACTATAAGACACACCCCTGCCATTTGGGAGGAATAATGGTTATTAATGCTGCTGTTGAGTTCTGTTTACATTTACATTGGTGAAATATTATGTTATTTATGTTATTAAATATTTTACCACATTTTTTGCTTCAAAATTTTTCCTCTATTTTTCTCCTCTAAAACCTAGGTGCGTCTTATGGTCCAAAAAATATAGTATGTTCATTGCCTTGATTGTGGTGATGTTTATAAATATATCACAGGCTTATAAGTATATCAAAACTCATCAAATTGTACCTTTTAAATACACGCAGTTTATTTCTTATAGGGCAAGCTTACTTTAATAAAGCTGTAGAAATTCTCTTATTCTAGTATAAAAATTAAAATTCCTACAATAAAGTTCCTAAAAGGTTTCAACAGGCCTGACCAGTGTGGCTCAGTTGGCTGGGTGTCACCCACAAGCAAACTGTGCCTGCTCGACTCCAGTTCAGGGCTCATGCCTGGGTTGCGGGTTTGGGCCCTGGTTCAGGCACACACAAGAGGCAACAGATTGATGTTTCTCTCTCACATCTATGTTTCTTTCCCTTACTCCCTCCCATCCCCTCTCTACAAACAAATCTTTTTTAAAAATTTTATCCTTACCTTTGAGACATGTCCCTTCTTAAAGAACTTCCTTTGGTAATTAAGTGATTAATTAATAGAGACCTGCTGGTGATTAAGTCTCTCAGATTCTGTCTAAAAACATCTTTATTTCTGAAGGATATTTCTGCTGGGAACAGAATTCTAACTGGGCAGTTTTTCTTCTTTCAACACTTTAAAAATATCTTTCCATTATTTCAACCACTGTGTTCAAAAGGCAGTCACCAGTTATATTATCATCACTTTGAAAGTGATGTATCTTTCTTTTCCCTTTGGGTTGCTATTAAGAGTTTCTCCTTATCTCTAGTTTCAACAGTTCAATTAACATATGCGTAAGTGTACCTTCCTTTCTATTTATCCTGCTGGGCTTTGCTAAACCACTTGAATCTCTGGGTTAATGTCTTTCATCAATTTTGAAAAATTTCTTAACACTATTACTTCAAATACGTGCATCCACGCTACTCTCCTCTATTTCTGGGTCTCCGATTACACATTATTTGACTTGTTAGTGTCCCACACATCTCAGGTTCTGTTGTACCTTTTCCATTCTTTTATCTTCCTGTGTTACAAATTGAGTATTTCCTATTGACTTGTCTACAGGTTCTTTAATCTAGTCTTTTGTGGTGTATAATCTGCTATTTAATCCATCCAGTGAATAATTAATTTTGGATACTGTGGGTTTCGTATTTAATGTGCCAGGCATTGTAATAAGCCCTGGGAGTAAAGCAGCAAACAAGACAGACATAATCCCTGCTCTTCTGGAACTTAAATAGTATACATTAAATTGACCTGTTTTCCCACTTTTTTAGAACAATAAAGAATAGTGGGACTTCTGGTAAGGATAAAGGTGTAGATAAACATGTTTCACCTTCTCGCACAACTACAGCCAAAATTACAACCACACTACAAACAAATATCACCCAGAATCCCCAGAATATCGAGCTGTTTGGAAGTTAGACCACCAAGGATTTAAAGAAGCCACATTCATCGAGACAGACAGGTGGTGTAGAAATGTGGAGACATTCAAAGAGGTGTGGAAAAGCATGGAGATGCATAGAGAGGAGCAGAGAGGCAGAATGGGTGGTCCCACAGTCATGTATGGTAAGAAAAAATTGTGAGGGTACCTCGGGAGCAAGGGATCCCAGACCAGATCACCCAGCCCAGGGTTCCAGCGCCAGGAAGAGAAGTCCCCAAAACTTCTGTCTGTAAAAACCACTGGGGCCCTGGCTGGTATGGCTCAGTTGATTGAGTGCCAGCCTGTGAACTAAAAGGTCACTGTTAATTCCCAGTCAGGGCACATGCCTGGGTTGCAGACCAGGTCCCCAGTTGGGTACATGCAGAAGGCAACAGATTGGTGTTTCTCTCCCTTTCTTTCTCTCTCCCTTCCTGTCTCTAAGGGTAAATAAATAAAATCTTAAAAAAAAATAAAACAGAGGGTAGCAAAAGAAACTGTGGGATTCTCAAGAGACTCCTCTTACAGGGCCCACAATGGACTCAGGACTTACACAGACTCACCCTCTTTGAGATTCAGCACCAGGGCAATGGCTGGAAGGGTACCAGTGTCATACAGGGAGAAATTGAAGTGACTGGCTAGAGGACAAGTGCCTGGAGACAGCTCCCTCCCAGGCAAAATTCCAGAAGCCAGGAAGCAACATTGTCCCCTCTCCAAGGCCTCCCACACACAGAGACATGGGTTGCTCCACCCCAGTGACTGCCTAAGGCTCTGCCCTATACAACTTACAGGTGTGCTTTTCTACAATAGTCCACCCTACTAAGACAGGGAGTCAAAGCAGCTCTACATGATACACAGAAAGAAACACAAGGGGCTCCCAAAATGAGGAGACAAAGAAATATGGCCCAAATGAATGGAGAGAACAAAACTCCAGAAAAATAATGAAATGGAGAAAAGCAACCTATCAGATGAAGAGTTCAAAACACTAGTGAGCAGGATGCCCAAGGAATTCACTGGTACTTCAACAGCAAAAAAAGACCCAGGAAGAAACAAAGGTAATGTTAAGTGAAATAAAAATCTACAGGGAACCAACAATGGAGGGAATGAAGCCAAGAATCAAAGCAACGATTTGGAACATAAGGAAGAAAAAAAGCATACAATCAAAAAAGGAAGAAGAAAAAGGAATTTTAAAAAATGAGTTGAGACTAAGAAGACTCTGGGACATCTCCAAATGTACCAATATCCAAATCATAGGGATGCCAAAAGGAGAAAAGGAAAAGTAAGAAATTGAAAACTTATTTGAAAAAATAATGAAAGAAAACTTCCCTAATTTGGTGAAGGAAATAGACAAACCATTCAAGGAAGGACAGAGAGTACCAAACAAGTTGGACCCAAAGAGGACCACACCAAGACACATCATAATTAAAATGCCAAAGGTTAAAGATAAAGAAAGAATCTTAAAAGCAACAAAAGAAAAGGAGATAATTACCTACAAAGGAGTTCCCATCAGACTATCAGGTGATTTCTCAAAAGAAACTCTGCAGGCTAGTAGGGACTGACAAGAAGTATTCAAAGTGATGAAATGCAAGGACCTACAACCTAGATTACTCTATCCAGCAAAGCTATCATTTAGAATGGAAGGTCAGATAAAGTGCTTCCCAGACAAGGTAAAACTAAAGGAGTTCATCATCACCAAGCCATTATTATATGAAATGTTTAAGGGACTTATTTAAGGAAAAAAAAGATCAAAAACCGTGAACATTAAAATGGCAATAAATGAACAACTATCAACAACTGAATCTAAAATGACAAAACTAAAGCAAACAAGCAGAACAGAAGAGAATAACAGATATGGTGATCATTTGGAGGGTTATCAGCTGGGAGGGGGAAGGGGGAAAATGGGTGAAAAGGTGCAGGGATTAAGAAGCATAAAGGTAGGCACAACAAAATAGACAGGGGGATGTTGAGAACAGTATAGGAAATGGAGAAGCCAAAGAACTTATATGCACCACCCACGGACATGAACTAAGGGGTAGGGGATTGCTGGAGGGAAGGGGATACAAGGCAGAGGCGGGCAAAGGGGGAAAAAATTAGGACGACTATAATAGCATAATCAATAAAATATACTTAAAAAAAAAACCTCCAGAATATGTCTTCCTGGTGAGAGTTCTCCACGTACTCTATCAGGCAAAATGAGAGGCCGGCTGATCATTTCAATCCATTCAGGAATTGAACTATGTGAGAGCTATGGTTAGCCACTGGTTCAACCTTTTCTTTAGTCTGTGTCCAGAATCAGCCCTCTGCTTCTCATCTAAAAAAGGGCTCCTCTGTCTCCAGAATTTTAATTCATCTAGCCCTCACTATTTCTACAGCTCTTCAATATTTTTTAATTTTTATTTATTGATTTTAGAAAGAGAGAGGAAGGAAAGGAAAGAGGGGGGAAGGGGACAGAGAGACAGAAAGTAAGAGATATCAATTTTTATTGTCCCACTTATTTATGCATTCAATTGGTTGATCATGTCCCTGTCCGGATGAACTCCCAACCTTCACATATCGGATGACACTCTAACCAACTAAGCTACCCAGCCAGGGAAGCCCTCCAATATTTTTTTAAAATAGGTTTTAAAAGTTCATCTAGTTTGTTTTCTGCTTGTCGCAGTATATAGATGACCGTGCTGTGACCTGCTAACTACCACCCAGAAACTAAAGTCTCCCTGCGTGGCACACAGCATGATTCACAAACTCAGTTTTATGACAAAATGACCTGGGGAGATATTTTAAAACTGCAACCCATTAGCCATGCCTCTAGAACTCATAGGTGTTCAGTAGGAACAGGAAATCTGTCCTTTTAACAAACATCTTAAGAAATATGGCAGAGCTGGCATATCTAAAGAAACTAATTTGCCTGTACCAGTTGGTCTTCCTCTCCCCTCCGAGTTCAATATTTATAAGAACACTTTAGAAAAAAACATATGCTATATACAGCGGGCAAACTGATAGAAGAGTATAAAAATAGTTAAAAGTCCAGAATAACTAAAACCTTTCAAGATAATATGTTAAATAAATATTTAAAGGCTTTTAAAACTATGTTAAGGTCAAGAAGAGGAGGAAGGTTATGAACCACTAGTTAGAGTATATGGTTTAATACCAACAAGAGATTAAAAGCAAAACTACTCAGTTCAAGTTTACTTCTAGTTCTAGCAGAAAATAAAACAATCTTCAAATCTGAAGACTACTGAAAGCCATCAACTTAGACAAAGCTTAACAAGCCCGCTTGCATTATCTGAATTCCAGTCCATATGAATTAATCCAAGGGTACAGGTGAAAATTTCGACATGTGATGAGGGACATGCTGTCAGCGAACTTCCCGAACTCATGACAAACAGAAAGGCACCACACTGGGAAGATAACAGCATGCGATTAGGACTCCAGGGTGGGAAAAGGGGAAAGGGGACTTCCGGACTACGGACTTCATGCAATGTCAACATGCACATAATTTTAAGACTGATTATTCTGCAGACGACCTCTTAGCAGTTATAGAAGGAGCATCTACTAACAACAATGAGCTCCTACCTGTATAAAACACTTTCACTTTAAATTTAGAGTTTACAAAGTGCTTTCCTATATATCAACCTCGTATCTTTGCGGGCGGGGGGGGGGGGGGGGGGGGGGGGGGGGGGGGGGGAAGCAGTTAGTGTCCTGTCCCCTCCCACTCTGCAAAATATTAGGAATCTAGGGCTCAGACAGCTTGACTTGCCCGGGTTAACTCATTCTTCTTTTTCTTTCAGGAAACTAAGACTCAAACTTGAGTTTTCTAATTCTTAATTGAATAGTTTTCGTATCACACAGCTCTTAAAGTCAACATGAGTTAAGAGTAAGTCATGCTGTGATGGAAGAGGGTATTATGCTAAGTGAAATAAGTCAGACAGAAAAAGACAAATACCATATGATTTCACTTACATGTGGAATCTAATGAACAAAAAAAAACAAAACAGAAACAGACTCATAGATATGGAGAATAGAATGGCAGTGTCAGAGGGCAGGGGGTTTGAGGGGCTGGATGAAAAAGGGGAAGGGATTAATAAGTGCAAATTGGTAGTCACAGAACAGTCACAGAGATGCAGATTACAGCATAGGGAATATCACCAATAGTACCGAGAGAACTACACAGGGGCCAGGAGGGTACCTGAGCATCGAGGGAACCACTCTGCAAAGTGCATGATTTTCTAACTGCTTTGCTGTACATTTGCAACTAATACAGAATAATACTGAATGTAAACTATAATTGAAATTTTTTTTTTAAATTAAGAAAAAAGAAAACGAGCAGCAAAAAAAAAAAGCAGTAGTCATGCTGAAATGAGATGGTAACTGGGACTGCTTCACAATGATGGAGAGGTGCTGGGCAGGAAATGGGTAGGAGTGTGGATGAAATAAAACTGAGTAGAAGCTGGGTAATGGCTACATGGGGATTCATTTACAATCAGCTCTCTACTTTTGTGTAAGTTTGAAATCTATAATGAAACTTAAAAAAAAAGACATGCACACACATGCCAATTAACATTCTTTGGAATGTTTGGTTTACTGTCCTGGTAATCAGATGAACACTGAAAATACAGTGAGCCTGAAGCCTGGCATCTTTATGCCATTTTTTAAATGTCTCCCATAACACCCTAATGTACAAAAATATTGAGAGAAAAAAATTAAAAATGGTATGTGTGAGTACTGACCACCATTGCACCCAGAAGCAAAAGAGCCAGCACAGTAAGAGGTCTTGAAATTATGTCCTATAAGAAATGGTCGAATGTATGATAATTTTCGGGGGGGGGGGAGGGACCTAGGGAGAGCTTAAGATTTGTCTTCAAATATTTTTAAAGTAAAAGGACAAACTTATTCTGAAGAGTTACAGAAGACAGAATTAGGAATAATGAGCAGAGGACTCAAGGAGGCCAAATCCCACTTTCCTGCTCTTCCCACTCTTCCTCACAGCTCATGACTCACGTGCTACTCACCAACAAACCTCATCACAGTCACCTACCAACTTTCTAGATGTTTTCCCCCATCATCAAAAAATTTCAATCCTGGCTCAGTTTCTCCCCTACCTCACATCCACCACCATCTGGGTATCCTCATCTAGGTTAATGTCGCCTGATAAAACACAGAACTCCCAATTAAATTTGAATTCAAATAAGTGAGTAATTTTCAATATAAATATATCCTATGCAATATTTGAGAAATACTTATACTAAATATTTATTCATTGTTTATCTAAAATTCACATTTAACTGGGCAGACTATATTTCTATTTGCTAAATCTGGCGACCCTAATCTAGGTTACTTCAACGTCAAGGTGGGGCACCCTTCCAACCTCTGGTCCTCACCCTTCCTTGATCTCCTCAATTCTAGTGACTATGACCATACCAAAGATATGGTCTCAGAAATCAGTTGTGCCCTTTAATACTGCCCACTCTCTCTCATTCACCCCAGCAGCTATTTATTATAAATCGAACCCATTCTTTCCTTCCCTACAATCTCAGTCCCAATTCCACCACCTGAATTTAGATCTCTATCTTCTACCACTATGGTACCTCATACGATCATTTGCCTTTATTATATTCCTCAATCTTTCCCACTAAAGGATAAGCCATTAAGTGAAATTATATTTGCCCAAAGCCTTCAAAAAAGAGTTTAACACAAAACAAACAAGCAAGCAAAATATAGCCAAAGACACTGAAATGGAGAACAGGCTGGCAGTGACCAGAGGGAAGAGGTGAGGGAATTTCAGGGGAAATAGGGGAGGGATTTAGAGGAGCATATATGAAGGATACATGGACAACAGCTGAGAAGGGTGGAAATGGGAGGGGGGAGCGCGGGGGGTGGGATGGGATGGGAGTAATAGACAGAAAACTATACTTGAAAAATAATTAAATAAATTTTTAAAAAAATAGTTTAAACATTTCAGTATGGCACAGACCCTACAAGATTCTCAACTCAACCCAGGCTTTGCTTTTGCTGACAAGGTCTCCCTAACCGCCCAGTCTAAATCAAGTGCTACTCTTACGTAGACCCAATGTACTTTATGCATTCACCATAGAGTACACCATAACTTTCACCATAACTTTCTTATTATCTTTCTCCCTTTCTAGACTTTAGGTCTAGAGACCAAGAACCTTTAGGACCTTGAGACCAAGAACCATGTCTTGTCTTTATTTTCCCAACATTTAACACAACGCCTAGCATCTACCACAAATAGTAGACATTTAAATGTTTACTAATGTAACAAAACAGATGAGTCTCAATTTAAGGGAAGAGTTTCTAACAATTACAATTCTACTGATGGAATGGGTTACGTTTAGATGTAGTATCCTTGGTCACCCTAGGGCAAAAGAGGTTCAATACAAAAAATTCAGAATTTATTTGTTAAATATTAAGGAAAAATTAAAATTACATGTAATCCCTTAAAGTTTTTAAATATAAAAGAAAATTAATCATACAGGCAAATGTTCAGATTATACTATTATGCTCAAAGAGCAGATACAAAACACTGTGTCTCCCTCAGTTCCAACACCCTAGCATTAATGACAGTGGCTCACATTTACTGAGTCCCTTCTGTGAGCCAGGAACTGTGCCACATGCTTTACACGTATTTCCTAACTTCAATCTCACAATCATCTGTGTGTGCACACTAACCACAGTGACTGATCCTATTGTATAGGTGAAGAAACTGAAGCTTGAAGAACTTGAGTCTTGACCAAGGGCTGGTAAGCAGTTGGCATAGCCTGAGCCCCAGAATATAAACCCAGGCAGTCTGATTTCAGAAGGAGCACATTTAATTACATACAACAAAATTTTAACTGTGGTTTTCTCTGAATTGTGGTATTATAAATGATTTTTGCTTATTTTTTGTGATTTTGTAGCATCTCCACATTTCTACCATAAACATGAATTACCACTGTATTTTAAAATAAATGCTGCCCTGGCTGGTGTAGCTCAGTGGATTGAGCACGGGCCTTCGAATCAGAGGATCAAGGTTTGATTCCCAGTCACGGTACATGCCTGGGTTGCAGGCCAGTTCCCAGCAGGGGACCTATGAGAGGCAACCATACATTGATATTTCTCTCCCTCTCTCCTTCCCTTCCCCTCTAAAGATAAATAAATAAAATCTTTAAATAAATAAATAAATAAATAAAATAAGAGTTCAAGTTGAGTTGGACAATCATCTGCCAGGACTATTGCAGAAGTGGATTTAAACAATCTCAGATTCCTTCTAACTAAGGATCAATTAGTGCCTAGAATTAATTTTTTCAATCAGAGAACTGGCTCTTTAAAACATGGAACAAAAATACATCTACTTTAAGAATTATAAAGTTTTTAGAATGTCCGATCATACTTCTCCTATTTTATAGATAATAAAACAGCTCAAAATTTAAGAGATTTACATAACATTGCAAAGCAGGTGTGTCAGAGCAGAAACCAGAGCAGAGGCCTTCACTGATCTTTGTTGACAACAGGTGACCAAAACAAAATCTCTCTCCCACTCCCAACTGAAAATTCAGGTATTAGAAGCCAAAAAGTGAAACATAACAGGAAATACAAATGCTTCTGTCCCCTCCTCAATCCAAAGGGAAGAAGACCTGCCTGGAGCACAAAGGCGAAACATCTTCCCAGCCCTGAGTTGCCCAGAGGAGAAAGGCATTGCAAAGACAGGAAAATTGGAAAACACTCCAAAAGACAAGACGGATGATTGAGGGGAAAAGGAAAACCAACACCCAGAAACCCAACAGGACGGAGCACTCGGATACTACCAAAATTGATAAGATTGCCTCAAGTTTAATCAAATCCTAAGTGGAATGTTCTTAAGAGTCTGAAAACCAACTTTACAAAACCAGACTGTGAAATGCCAAGACAAAATAATGAAATAAATACATACTCTCATATTTATAATTGTGTACACTCCTATTGGTGTTCTCACAGATTTTTATTCTCTCACTTTCAGGAGTCAACTCTCCTCACCTAAAAATCCTCAGTGAGTACAATGCAATGTTATAAATCTAAATAAAAGGGGAACGATGTTACAACTTCCTCTAACAATTCAAGAAACTTTGATAAAGTGAAAAAAAGAATGATAATGAAATCAAGGATATAATGTTCAAAACCTGTGTCTATTTCTAACACACAACCAGTCATAAAAGATTTCCAGACACTCTCATATGAACATAAAAGGTAAACTCTAACATCTCTTCTTTACGTGAAGAATCAAAAGGTACATTCCTCTCTTTACCTATTTATGCTGTCTGTTCAGAAAATAGTTTTTCTGCAAAGCTCCATTCATTGAATAGTTACTGCTTTAAGGATTAAGACACCCACGTTCCTGCTTAAGTTCAATTAATTACATGTCATATGATGTGAACAAGTTATTTTGCCTCTCTGGTTTTATTTTTTTCCTCAAGCAGAGTAGAATAATACTGGATAGAAAAACTCCTGCACGGGATGATAATAATTGTAATAAACTTTTATGACTAACTTTATAGCTTCCTTTCATGTAAAAGATTCATACCTAAGACACTAAACAAGCCCATGATGGGAGTAGGGCAGGAATTATCCCCATTTTACAGATGAAGACATAGAAAACTGAAGTTCAGAGAGGTTAACTGACTTGCCCAAGGGCTGCAGTCAAAAGCTCTTTGTACTGTGCAATACATAGTACACTGCCATCACAAATCTGAGGTGGTGAGAGTTATTTTCTCGTGCCCAAGTCCTATGAAGACTACTCAAGGGAAGCTGTCAACAAACAGAGAAGGGTCACTGTTTGTTAGGAGCCATAATTACCCACAAGACCATTATCTGGGTATAAAACTATGATTTAATAATAAGCTAAAAGTTCTCTAAGTGAATTTCTAAAAGTCCTGCTACGTTCTAAATTAACTGCACACCTCTTGCCCTAGATAGAACACCCTGCTCAGGGGATGTGAAGTGGAGGTGAGGGAAGGATTTCATCAAGAAAAGGTAAGTTCTCTGAAATTCAACAGGGTAAGACACTCAAAGCTGTAAAATCTGAACAGGGGCAGGCAACAGCTTGTAGGCTGTATGACAACCCTGAGCCAAACCAAAAGAGTGCCAGGCTGTGGTTTAAAGAAAATATGCAATCTGGAAGTTTGCACCTCGAG
Organism: Sturnira hondurensis; assembly: GCF_014824575.4. Lineage (NCBI taxonomy): Eukaryota > Metazoa > Chordata > Mammalia > Chiroptera > Phyllostomidae > Sturnira > Sturnira hondurensis. The sequence continues at coordinate 15,559,154 of NW_028091359.1, forward strand.
TTACTGCTACTGCAAAGTAATTAGTACCATTTATAGTAAAAATATGTAAAGTTTTAGGGGATAATTCCAACTCTTCATTACAATTGGATGGGATTCCATATTAGCTTGGGGCTTGCTTGTCTCAACAGAAGTTCTTTTGATGACACAGTGCATGGCTCAAAAACCACACTCAAAGAACCAAATACTATAACTGTATTATCACAGGCATATAACTCCTGAAGTGATCAAATAGGTATGTACCTAAAGAGACTAAAATGAGGGCACTACCAATTCCAGTTATTTACATTCTACAACGTTAAAACTTTCTTCAGCACAACCTGAGAGTGCTCTGTTTACTGAAGCACTCTGTATAACATAGAAATGTACAAGTTACTGAAACCTCAAACTTAATTCACAGGCACTACAAAAGAAAACACCTTAATTTTTCTACTCTTCAAGGTCAAAACCAAGTCTCATCTTTCTCTCTCCACCCCCCAGAAAATGGGGTGTTCTAAAAGATAGATGAAATGCCAATGCTTTTATAAAGACAAGTCAATCTTCTGCAAAGAAAGAGCTTAAGATGCCCATAACCCACTTCAGTATTGATCCTCAGCCTTTTAACAGTTTAAGCTGACCACAAATCTCCCCTTCTATTTCTTCTATACAACACTCTCCTTTAAAAAAAAAAAAGGAGCCTTCCCATACCTCTTATCCCTTGTCTTATATACAGACACAAAACCCCTAATGAAGAACGGACTGAAGCCTGAAGAACACATGTGCAAAACCCACTTTTAATTAATACACTGTTCACCCTTAAAAGCACATTGTTATAATGCAACAACATAGTCTGTATGGAACCCCACAACACTGAATTTGAAAAGCAAAACCAAACATGCCCCACAGCAGTCTCAGTAATTTAAAGAACAAAGATGCAAAAATAAGGTATGACTATTTACTATGTCACTAACCTAAAGATTCCTTTAAGGACAAAATTATCCAAGCTAAACACAATCAAAAAATAATTTTAAAAAAAGCAGATTTTATAACCTAATTTCCTATTAGTCAAAAAGTCAAATAAAAAGAAGTGTAGGAATGTTTAAAATCTAATGTAACAATACTGCTGGCCCAATTCACAGAACACCTTATAACATTTTTTATTACACTTCTCAAATTGGAAGACCCATATTACATATTGTATATATGCCACAAATTAGATGATAAAGCAAGAAAACAGATTATGGGCACCCATGATATGTTACAAAAGGATTTCCTACTATGATATGTCACCTAAGTATTTGTTAGTGAATGCTAAAGGAAAGTATGTATCAGCCAAGGTACATAGCAGGGCACCACCCAGAGACTAGTCAGTCTCCCTTATTTAGTGAAAACACAATAGTCAGTAAGCTGTAAAAAATTGTATAAATCTTACATTTGAACAATTTAAAATGTTTTAAAGTATTTCACTTCCATTATCCTATCAGACAACTATAAAAATTTTCCTTTTGTTCAAATTTTAGATATTACTAAAAGTAAGTGACGAATCCATTGGTCAGAGCATCATCCCAATACAACAAAGTTGTGGGTTTGATCCCCAGTCAGGGTACATAGAAGCAACCAATGAATACATAATTAGAAAAATAAATGGATGTATCTTTCTCTCTCCTTCTAGAATCAATAAATAAAATGTTTTATAAAAATAAGTGAAAAATCTAATTTCACAAAGGTAGTTAGTTAATCAGATCTGAAACCCGATCCAAAAAACACACTACTTCTGAGGGAGGGTATGTAAATACGGACAAGTTCCTCCTTAGAGCTCCTTAAACAAAAAGAAACTATTCCTAGTTAAAATACCACTTAACTTATAAGACTTAGACTATTATTAAAACTAAATTAAAATTTGGTTATTTAATAACTATAACAAAGCCAATATTACTACTTATTTTAGCCAGTCTACCTTTCAACCAGAAACTGTGTGAAAAACATTCCCTCAATGACACACTGTCCGCTCACACGTATGCTGGGCACTGGGGTGACCATAAGTGAATTCAAACAGAGGCTTCTTGCTTTTCAGAAAGTTTACACTCTTATTTGATAAAAAGATAGAGGGGCGGGGAAACAATGCTAAGCTGTGTTCAACCAACCCTTCCGAGGGGGAGAAACCTTCCTGGGTGGTTCTGCAGAACCCCAGGTAACAAGCACACCAAGTGAAGTCCAGGAGGACTTCATTGGGAAAATTAGCTTGAACTACATGTTGAAGGATGAACAGAAATTAGAAAAGCACAAAGGAGGAACAAAAGTATTCAGGGTCGGCATAAACAAAGGCTGAGAGAAGCAGAAATAAGCAGAAGAGACACTGCCAACCTGCCTGGAACTAGGTGCATGCTGAGGCATAAGGAGAAATAATTTGGTAAATTAAGTGGGGTCAGCTCCCAACAGACTGACGTGGCTCAGGGAGATGCTGTTAAAATATTAACATCATCGAATATTTAAACTAGAAAGAGAACCTTAGAGATTTTCTGGACAATTCTTTTCTGACCGATGAGGGAAATTTTAAAGAAAATTAAATCTAGGATCCATAGAGAGCTAATGGAGAGAAGGACACAGGCAGGGAAAAACTCAGACCCCTGCTTACGATCCCCAGCTCAACAACAGACAACACCGCATGGTAGAGAAAGCACATCTGCCCCAAATCAATGAGAACATCAATATATGAAGATCCGCAAGGATACATACAAGATAGTATTGTCTTAGGAATTAGAGGACACTGGTTTCCAGGAGTAATGGAACACCACTGGGGCGCTGCAGTTCAGCAAAACCCACTGTTTTGCCAGAAGGAATCACTTTGAAGAAAACAGCAATCCAGAAAGAAAGCTGAGGCAGACGCCAGTTTTCAGAGTTAGAAAGGAAATGGGTGGATACACAGCAGAGGCAGCAGGTATCTGGCAACAAAAGGAAGAAAAAGATTGAGCCACAGACAGAAGGCTATAAGACCAACCAAATGTTTAAGTAAGTTTGAAGAAATCTTAGTAAGTTTGAAGGTGAAGAGAAAGGAGATAATGTAAAGAAAGACTAAATAGATGCTAGACAAGGTAGAGGAACAGAAGGAGCACAGAGAACCAACTGAGGACCCCCTGAAGAATTTTCTTTTTACAAAAGATGAGTTCCAGAATAAAAAATAAACATTTTTCCTTTGCCCAAAGAGTATTCATTTTCAACTACTTTATAAGTCCTTATAAAAATGCCAGACCAGGCTTTAAGAACAAGGCTAGATTTTTTTTTTATTATCCAATACGGCTTCCAAGTTTTACAAATCTATTTATTTGGCCAATTAACATGTTGCCAATCATTTTATACTGTGAATTTTACACCACATATTCAAATAGTCTGATTCCCATTCAGTTTACAACTAATATGCTATTGTAACAAATCAAAAATCAGAGTTTACTCTCTAATGTTATTTTTGCGGGGCATTTTATACACTGTTTTTACTTGACAAGATATGGAAAATATCTTGATTAAATGATTAAGTGATTAAATGAACATATTTATAACACATCATATTGGGGTAGCTTTTTTCAATTTCTTAAAAAGAAAAATAAACCTTCATTTAACTACAGTTTTCCTATACTCCCTTTTCAGAATCGAAGCTCAACAGAGACTGGTGGGGTATGGCTAGGTGGGGCATCCAAAACACATTAATTTGTTAAATAACCCAGCTAGAGAGCCACAATTTAAAGATACACACCCAAAATTTGCCAATTTCCACTTGGAAACTTACTGTTGAGCATCATAAAGACGGCTAAGTATATCACTAATACTTTAAGCTTTCTAGCTGCCCACCTTTGTAACTGCCATTTCCCTAATTAAGGAAGTAATCACTTTTAAAATTGGTTAAGTTTGGGGGTTCTGCTATGTGCCTTTTTATCAAGTTTTAGTCTTTCCTATCAAGTTTTATGTCTAATATTCTGTCAATAATACATTCCAATATATGTGGTAACATTTTACTTCCTCAGGTAGATTAGTAGTATAGTTGGTTTAAATGCTTTTCAGTTTGAAAGCAGGATGGGTGAAAGAGTTCCTTCAAGTCTCTGATGGTTTTATAATTCTATTATTTAATATTTTATTTATCTATTTTTAGAGAAGGGGAAAGGTAAGGAGAAAGAAAGAGAGGGTGAGAAACATCAATGTGTGGTTGCCTTTCACATGCCCCACACTGGGGACCTGGCAGGAAACCCAGCCACGTGCCCTGACTGGGAATCGAACCAGGGAACCAAACCGGTGCTCAATCCATTGAGCCACGCCAGTCAGGGCTATCAATCTATTTTACCTATGTAGTTTCTTCTCAAATTTCTTCTCAATTCCTCTGCCTATTCCCAAATATCTTTTAGGTAGGTCAGAAACACTATGAAGCCTGTAAGGAAATGTTTATGGATCAAATAAAAGTGGAGTCCACCTCCCCCTTCCATTCAGCTCCCATAATCAGTTTGATGATTACACCTAGTAAACAAAACAGATTAACTCAATGTTAAACAGTTCCCTCATCACAGAAAGCCCGTGGTAGAACTGCAGCTGAAAAAAAAAAACACCCCTTTAAAGCATCCCCAACTACCTACAGCAACAAAAAGTTCAACTAATTTCCATTAACAAAAGACTACTTGCGCATTCATTCTGATCAGCACTAGGATTACTGTGTGAAGCTCAGGGAATAAAAAGGCACCTCCCCAAGCTATGAAACTTTTTTTTCCAGCCCACATAGTCTCAATGAAAGTTCTCTTGTCAACCAAGAGTTGCCCAAAAACAAAACACACTTGCAGAATGATGGGCTCTAGGACCACATCCCAGCTGTCTTTGCTCTGTTGTCCAGGCTCAGATGCAGTTTCCCACTTGCCTTTCACCCTTCTCCCCTTACTCCCCAAGAAGCTCACTCAAGAAAGCAACAGTAACAGTCTCAGACACCTGGCAAAAGTAAAGGGAGAAACTGCAGTTATCAAGGAAGGAAAAACGGGAAAAATATTTCAGAAGCAGGAGGGATCATGAACCATGGTTGCCACTACAAACGCCCATGTAAAAGCCAGTCCTGTCTCATGAGGATATAGGGGGACACCGTGTGGGCCCCAAAATGCACAGTGTGTGTATGTGTGTGTGTGTGTGTGTGCGCGCGTGTGCACTTAAATTCCAGGGGCAGGCGGAGACGGCGGAGCAGAAAGTAAGAAAACCTGTGCTGTCCCTGATTTCTTCTACTCTTCCCCCTCCAAGAGAGGAAGCTGAAGGAACTGGGGGAGGGGCGGGGTGTTACCGTTCTCCTACTGGGGGTAGACAAGGTGGTTCTTGGGGTGCCTTCAGTTCCTCACCCCCAATTGGGAGGTCCATTGAAGGAAGAGAGAACCCCTAAATGTTACCCACCTTCATTCAAAAAGAAAAGTAAGGCGGGAATGATTAAATCCAGATGGAGAGCCCCAGGAAGCGCCCCCAGGTCACTCATCCTTATTAGCAAGCGGATGAGCTGAGATAATACGGCTTGGTGGGGCGACCAGGGAAAAGGCCCCACTCCCCGACTTAGGTGGGAAAGAGAGCCTGACTACCGGCGGTCCCCTCCTTCCCCGCACTTCCCCCTAGGCCACCCCCACTTGTCCCCCCTTCCTTTCCTCCAGCGCCTGAGGCAGCCGCGGGGGAGGCGGCTGCTCCTTCCTCCCTCACCCACTCCGTCCCCACCCCCACACCGCTCCCACCTCCTGCCCGCCACGGGCCCGTTACCTGATCGTCGAAGCGGTTGACCACGGCCTGGACCCATTCCACCGGCCTGTGTGCGGCCATGTCCTCCCCGCAGCCGGGGGGTGGCGGAGGGACGGGGCGGCCGGCGCCCAGAGCAGGGAAGAGGGCGGGGAGCGGGGGCCGAGGTGAGGGAAGAGTCGAGGAGAGGGTCTGAGGAGTGCAGGCTCCGAACGTTCCCACGGGGGTGGGGATGGGTGGCCTGCGCCGAGCCGGGAAGGGGAGAGGGGAAGGGGGCGTTGGCGAGAAGGCTAGGGGGAGGGGGGCGGGGGAGGGGGACCCGGGGAGGGGAGGGGGCCTCTTGGTCGCTCTCCCCACTAGCGCCGTCTCCCCACAGCCATCACAGCCCGAGACGCCGCCATGACACCCCACCGGAAGTGGGATCCTTTCCACCGCCCGGGGAGAGGGAGAACCAGCGAGCTACAGATAGAGAGCGGCTGGGAAAGGGGAGGGGGAAGCGCGAGGGAAGGGGGCCTGCTGCGCATGCGCCCGCGCCGGCCGGTTTCATTAATGAAAAAGCGAGTCCTCCTGGAGGTGACGTCACCTGACTCCTCCCGGCCTGGCGGCGCGCGTCCCTTATAGCCGCCAGGCTTACCTAGACTCTCGCTGTGGGTGCTGCGGGCCAAAGTCCGAGCTGACTCGGGAGCATCGGCTTCCATCCCCAGCACCACACCAGACTTCCCCTCCCCCGCCAGCCTCCGGGTTTGGATTGCTCCCGGGGTTGGTTGAAAGTTAGAGCGCCCTGGGGCTAACATTTCTCCCAGCTTGCTGACCGCTGTCACTGATCTGGGCAGGAAGGCTATGCTGAGCTCCTCCCTGCCTTAAGCTTTCCCAAGAACAGTAAGACACACAACCTCAGGTTTCCAGGTCCCTCGTAGTTACTATGAGAAACAGAAGCAAGTCCAAGAGAGTATCAGTTTTGTGTGTGTGTGTGTGTGTGTGTGTGTGTGTGTGTGTCTGTGTGTGTGTGTGTTTTAAACAATCTCTTAAATAAATGCCTATGCTAGACCCAATGGCAAAGTACTCAGACTCCGGAATCCCAGTGCAAACTTCCTCTGTTGGACTGATAGGCACCCAAGTTAATAATACTTTTACACAGTTGCTAATAGAAAGATTCATGTTTCACCACCCACTAAAAAGCCTTTAAGGGCTTGGACAGGAATTAATTCAACACATCTTATCATTTAAGTCTTTCAAGGGGCTTTCCGGTAGGTATCAACCTCATCTAACTGATGAGGCTAGGTGACAGGAGGTCTGGAATTTGCCGTTAAGTCACATAGTTGGTAGGAGGCAGAGTAAGGACGTAAAACCCAGGTGGTTTGACCACAAAGAAATAGAAACAGACTGTAGTTCTCCTAAAAGAAAGGTGTTCCCTACGCCCCTAATACCAGAATTGAAATGAGTCCATGTGGAATTGGTCACGGTGGTTTTCCAGGAAAAGGATTACATCCAAGACAATGGATGATCTATCTACATCCAACATGAGCTTTGGAATGGGTTATTTTTAAGTTTATCTTCCTCTATATTCTTTACTTAGGCTAATGTTAAAATGAGTCTACATATTCTGGACACACTAATTAGTAGCCTGTTAGGCCACATAGAAGGATAGTGAGTGAAAAGGCAGAGCAAAACTGGAATTTTAATTTGACCACAGAAAAATTCACAAAGCCAAGAGCCCATGTACACACAGATATGTCTATGATATGAAAGAAGTATCCAATCTCTGCTGGCTGGTGATGGTCCAAAATACATGCTAAATGAATTAACATTTCATTCCACTAGAACAAGAGGACAAGGTCTGGAAAATTCTTCAATGCGCTCTTTAAAAATGCGACAAGAATAATGACTAATTTCTTTTGGATGATGTCAGAAATGATGACAATGCTGAAGAAAAGGATGGATATTAAATGAGTGTCTATCTATGCCTTCTCCAGTTAGGGCCCCTGAAAAAGCTCTCATTCATACCCCCAGAGAGCATCCCTATACTTCTCCTTCGCTGCTAAACTTCCAGACCCTCAACTCTCCTGTCTTTTTGTCACACTTCCTCTGAAAGTCCCTAATTACTTTCCTGTTGCCACGGCTTTTTGCCTGTCTATTACTTTCATCTTCTGCGCTAGACTGGGTGCAGCTGCCTAAACCCTCAGCCCCTTTGACTCCAGTGGTGTTCCCTGGCTGAGGTGCCTCTGTGCCTCTCTTCCTTCTCTTCCTCTGGTTTCTTTCCTGATTCTCCATTCCCCTCTAACTCTAGGGTAAGACATCAGGCAGGCATCAGGCCTCTACTCTTCCTGCTTTTCTCAGGCTCCAGCCAGCACATCATTAATTCATCGTAATCTGTACTTACTGTTCTCTCTTGCTTCCTCTGAGTGCCAAGCCTCTCATTACACTTAGAGGTCTAGACTTCATTCCAACTTTCTCTCCGATTAAATTCCTTCACTTCCACTGAACCAGTACACAGTACCCAAATACCTATTATATGTATCATGTGCTGTGTTATCAGTGCAGAGTATAGCAGGAATTCCAAACACAAATGCCAAAGAATGTAATGCATAGAGACCCTGGTGGACGAAGGAGCACATTCCCCCAACCCCCGAATTTAAAGGGGAAACTGTCACTCAGCTCCAGTCAGTTACTGCCATGCAGCAATATTGACAGTGTTGCTAGATCTTCCCAGTTGTTGCAGACTGGAGATCTGAACTTACACCTAAACTCTTCCAATTGTTACATAGTGACAGCCAATTCCCATTGTTTTAAAATACTGCATCCAAACAAAAAGTGCTTGCTGTCTGACTTTAGCCCATGGGCCACCAGTTTGACCATCTCTGGTCTAGTGGAAAGATACAGGGTTCAGAGCAGAGTAGGAGTGGATTTGCATTCCGACATCTCCTGTTCTGCACCAATACAGTTGTATTCAGGGGGATGACTAGTCTGTTTGATGTAGTTTTAAATGCACCTCATTTATTCATTCTCTGTTTTTTTTTTAAGATTTTATTTTACTTTATAGAGAGAGGAGAATGGAGAGAGAAAGAGAGGAAGAGAAATGTCAATGTGTGATTGCCTCTCACACGCACCCAAATGGGCACCTACCTGGCCCACAGCCCAGTCATGTACCTTGACCAGGAGTCAAACCAACGGCCTTTTGGCTTGCAGTCTGGCGCCCAAGCCACTGAACCACACCAGCCAGGGCCTCCTCTGTTTTTTGGTCACGTGATAGTCTTTGGCAATTTTTTCTTCACCTTATTCCAGTAGCATTCCCTTCATTCTACCCACTCCCCACTCCTCCACCAGAGCAAGGAGCACTCAGCTCCTCAGGACTGAGGTGCCCATTTCCCCAACTGCTGGGAATGTTGGTGGCCAACAGCCCTCATCCAAGTCCCTTCCCGAGAACTGGCCTCAACAAGAGAGCTACCTCAGCCAAGTCACACCAGGCTCCAGGAGAGGGCACACAAATGACTGGCAGATGCGGCCTCAAGGTGGGACCACACTGAAGGGCTCTTTCTTTTTTTTAAAATATTTTATTTATTTTTTATAGAGAGGGGAAAGGAAGGAGAAAGAGGGAGGGAAACATGATGGATGAGAGGATCAGTGTGTGGTTGCCTCTCTCGCACTTGCAACTGAGGACCTGGTCAGCAACCCAGGCATGTGCCCTGACTGGGACTCAAACCAGCAACCTTTTGGCCTGCAGGCTGGGGCTCAGTCCACTGAGCCACACCAGCCAGGGCTGAAGGACCCTTTCTTAAGGGATCAGCTCCCAGGGGAAGAACTGAGGGCTTTGCTGTGACTAGATTTAGTTCAACTTCTCTTTCTGCTCAGTCCTATTCTTTTCACTCCCACACAGCGTTGATCCCAAGGGTGTTACTAATAAATTTTCCTGCTTGCGAATCTCCATGCCAGAGTTGGTTTTCCAGAGATTCTGAATGAAACTAATTAGTCTGAGGAGTGTGGTCTGACCCAGGGGCGCTGAGTCACCCGCTGGCCAGCCGGCAGGTGAAGCCCTGACAGGTCCGGGCATGCTGGAGCAGTACAACTGTTAAAACTTCCAGCAGCAGTGATGGGATGGGTGGGAGGGAGGGAATGCTGGTGCAAGAATGCTCTGGTAGATGCAATCTATCGGGCATTTTGAAAACATGGGGAAAATAGCAACTTAAGGACTGTGGGATTGGGTAGGTTTTGATGGAGTAAACCTATGCTTGGGGGAAAGACAATAAAGAGTTGAAGGTGATGAATCACCAAGTAAAGGCTAAGGATGGAAGCTAAGGTGCCTCCTTAGCAGCGTATATAAATGAGGAAAGAAAAAACTGAGGATCGGGATCAGGACTTCATTGTAAGTGCAGAAACTCAAAAACGTTGAATTCTCAGTTCTGGCAAGTCTGCTCTGCCAAGGTCAGGGCTGTAGTTGGAGGAAGTGGGATCCTGACACTTTAGATGGGGCACCTGAGTTGAGGTACTCAAAAATCACGAAACCCCACATCCCTCAGAACGCTCTGGGTTTGTGGAAGTGCCCATCCACCTCCTTAAAGATGAAGTATCTGCCTTGCAAGGCAACTCACACCCTCCTTAGCATCCACCTGCAACTTTCTTCCTGTCCACCAGAGCAAGAACTAAGATCAGGTCACAACAAATAACCCCACTGAGGAAATGTTGATTGTGACAAAGGAAGAAAGGGACTATTTCCTGAAGGACCTAAAGGACCTAACTGACATAAATACACCTGCAGAAGCTGGGAGCATATGTCTCTGTGTAGGGGTTTGGGAAGGGAGGGTGAAGGAGGAAAGCAAAATGCCAGGCAAAGCAGTTTAGTGACCTGAGCATGACCTTATACAACAATATTCACATGCTGGCAAGGCCCCCCATGATACTGTGTGAATAGGTCACCAGGGGGGCTCTAGGAAGCTTGGAGAAAGCAATAGCCCACTGTAGGCAAAACAGTAAGGCCAGAGCCATCAGGACAGACAATGGATGAGGGAAAGAAAGACTCAGAGAAAGGGGCAGGCTAGAGTGGATTTCCTCTGTACACCCCAGCAGCTATTGAACGATGAAGGGCAGAGAAGAACGAGTTTGATGGTTCATGAGGCATGTCTTGGTTCTCCCTTATTCAATCTTAATAGTGAATAAACTAGTGCAGCAGCTACTTCTAAAAAAAAAAAAGACACCGTAACTAGGGGCTGAAACCCTTTCAGGTGTGCGGGTTTCCGTCATCCTACCGGGAGAACCTCTGAGACCAGCAGAGGTGCTAGCTCAAGATCGGGGAATCTAGAAAGCAAGATGATTGACTGTGGGCTTCAAACCACTAATAGTGGCAAGGGCTGCACCTACTGACACTCGTAAGTTTCCCAGGAGAGGAGACCAACCAGAATCCTGTAGGAGCAGTTCCCAGAACTTACTGTATGAAAAAAGTGGATCTAAGCAGGGTAAAGACTGGACAGTAGTAGATGGCGTGGTGTCCACTTCAGGACTGAAGCCCTCATTTCCCACCCACACCCCTGATGCCGAAAGTGTGACCAATTGATGGTCTGAGAGACCTCCAGAAACTGCCATCTGATCAAGAGAACCACACCACCCAAGATCACACCCCCTCTTCCTGAGAGCCCTCTGTCCATCTAGGGGACCCCCACTTCTGCAAGGGTTAAAGGCCTGGCCCCCTGGCCTCAATGTGGGACTATTCCAAAGGGCTGTCTCAGCTCCAAAGCTCCTTGTTCGATTGGCTGAAGCCTCTCTTGCAATTATGTCTCAGTTTACCTTCTTGCTCTGCCCGATCCCGCAGTGGCTCTTCCCCACAGGTGTTAACCCTGAAGATACTTACAATGAACTTCCTGTCTACAAATCTTCATCTCTGTCAGTTTCCACCTATGACATCTGGGTGCAAATGACAGCAGTAGTTCTTACTAGTGATGCAACTTTGGCAAACTAACTTGCTACTATAAGCCTAACTTTCCACACCTATTCGTGGGGCAATAATAAAAGTACCTGCTTTATAGGCTGTCATAGAGTTAAATAAAATAATACGTATAAGGGTCTTGGCACAGTGCTGGGCATACAGTAGGTGTTTCTCAGATGGAGAGAGGAACACCGGGAAAGCTGGAAAGGAAAAGATCCAGCCTGACCTTGAAAGATAAAAAAAAAAAAAAAGAATAACAATGGAAAGAGAGGGCAAGAAGAGAGGAGAGCTCACACATGTTGGAGGAAGTTCAAGGAGCATTTTGGTGGAGAGAAATGCAGTACACACTGCCAGTTGTCTAGCCATTCTTTCCTTTCTCCCCCAATTTTTAAAAAGATTTTATTCATTTATCTTCAGAGGGGAAGGGAAGGAGAGAGGGAGAGAAATATCAATGTATGGTTGCTTCTCATGCATCCCCTGCTGGGAACTGGCCTGCAACCCAGGCATGTGCCCTGACTGGGAATCGAACCATGATCCTTTGGTTCGCAGTCCCACATTCAATCCTCTGAGCCACACCAGCCAGGGCCCTTTCTGCCCCAATTTTGTTTGAGGGAACAACTGGAAGAGGTTAGCCAAAGAACATATATGTGAACCCCATGGACACAGAAAACAGTGTGTTAAAGGGGCGGGGAGCTGGGTGGAGGGTGGCAAAGTGGGGAGCGAGAGGAGATATCTGTAATAGTATCAACAATTTTTTTAAAAAAGAAAATGAAAATAAACAAACGAAAATCCTTACCTTCCCAGATTCTTTTTCTGCTAAAGATGGCTGATTGACCCAATTCTGCCAAGGAGATATAAACGGATCTCTACTGGGTAGAGTTTCCAAAAACTGTAAAACTCCTGATTAAAAGCGAATAAAACTCAGCTGGCATTCACAAAGCTTCTGTCATTGGCTAGTCATTCTTCTTCCTCCTGAGAAGATGGATTCAAAGCTTCCAGGTGAAGCAACCATTTTGCAACAGATGGAAGCTTGAGGAAGTCTGGGTTCCTGAGGCTTCCTCAAGGAGTGATACCGGCCCTGCACTACCTACCTCTGGAGTTCTGACTACAAAAGGAAAATGAACCCTCCACTGTGTTAAGCGTGTGCATGCAGGTTTCAGTTATGCTCAGCTGAAGGCAACCCTAACTGAAATCAGTGGAGAACAAGAAACGGAGAGAGAGAGGCGCATACACAGCTGCTGAATAGAAGGGAGGTGACTCTCCAAAGTATGACTGTGGGCTGCACGTTGAATAACATGCATAGGAATAATGTACCTTCATTCTGGGTTGCCACGTTCTATCTATAAATGCAATACCTCCCTGAACCTGGGCCCATAAGGCGTAGGGCTTCTTTGGTTTAGTTATTGTTAAATAAGTATGTCATCAGGAGGAGGAAGAGTATTATTAGGGCTGTTATAACAAAATACTGTAATAGGCGCATGGGGGGAGGGACACAAAAGTGAAAGAAAGAAATGGGTTCTATCATGCCTTTACTCTCGTCATGGGGGCCTGAAACAATTTGTTTTCTGTCAATCCTTTAAAGCCCACCTTAGCTGGGGAAAAACAAATACAGTATATGCCACTTATATGTGAAATCTGAAAAAAAATGAACTCATAGAAACAGAGAGTGGAATGGTAGAAAGGTAGCTGCCAGGGCTGGGGGGCGGGGGGGAGGGAAGGGACCTGGGAAGAGTTTGGTCGGAGGGCACAAACTTCCAGTGATGAGATGAATAAGTTCTGAGTCTCTGATGTAAGCATGGTGACTGTAGTTAATAATACCATATTATATACTTGAAATCTGTGGTAACATATCTTAAGCATTTCCACCAAATAGAAGTACCTGAGGTGATGGATTTGTTAAATCACTCGATCGTGCTAGTCATTTCACAATGTGCACGCATATCAAATCATCGCGCTGTCCACTTTAAACACGGTACAGTTTTCTTTGCCAAGTACGTCTCAAAGCTGGGTTGGAGGAGGCCTAGCTGGTCCTCCCAGGGCTGAAGTCTCCCTGGCCTCTCCAGTCCTTACTTCCCTGACCTTTAAAACACGCTAGTCATCTGGCCTTCATCTCAGGTGTGCTAGGCTTCTAGCTCCTAAGCAACATCAAACCACAGGAAAACCGTAATAAATTTGTTGTGAACGAGTAATCAGAGAGGAGCAGCTGGAAACAATTAATTACTGGCTAATTGTTATCAACAGCCTAGGTAACAAAAGCTGCCGTGAGGACTCATCCTGTGAGTGTGAGTGTGAGTGTTCTGGTTTAATCATTAAAAGGTGTGATACAAACAGCCGAGAAATTAGTGTTTTTCCCTCATCGTCGGTGATATACTTCATCTCCCACCCTTTAGCTTCAGAGATGTCTGATTCTATCATTCATTTTGTCATTCCTCATGTCTCTCCGTTGCAACTAAGTGTTAGATGGGACATGTAGTAGAAATTTCAATCCTTGCTCTGAAGAAGTATAGGTATGGAAGATAAGACAGGTCTCTAAATAACTATCCTAGATGACAGAATATTAAGAGCTTTCTTTCAAGAAGTGCTTACATGTCAGGCACTATGCTATGCACTTATATACAATGTCATTTTTAAAGTTCATCAACCATATGAGGTGGATATTACTAGTTCTGTTTTACAGGTAAGGAAACAGACGTTTTCAAAGATTTAATAATGCCCAGCTAGCATGTGATGAGGCCGGCAGTTAAATCCGGCTCCGTCTGCCTGCAGGCTCGTGCTCTTAGCCAACATACAGCATCGTCCAAAGGTTTCTTGGAACACTCACCTCTCCAAATGTTTCATGGTCAGATGTGTTTGAGAAATGCTATTCACTCTCGCTCCTTATTGGCAATTTATAGTGTCATTTTGCTTTTTAATGTAATCATTAAGGCCAGTGGTACCCAAACTTTTTAAATGCACATTTCTATCAGTAAAAAAATTTAACTCCCTATGCCTAGTATAGGTCTATTTGCTTAGCCAATCTATACATATTCTAAAATATTCTGTATTTCACTTAGCAATATACTGCTTTTGTTCTCACTAAAATGTCTAATATTAATAATATTATTAATGGTATTTAATGTATTATAAAACAAAGTATGAGGTCTGCCCAGAAGATATCCAGCCATATAATATGAAACATAGAGACATTTATTGAAGAAGATACAAGATACAAGAACACTGTACATAGGACAGTGACACCTCCATCCCCTTCAAAGTAGTCACCTTGGGACCTCACATAGTTCTCTGATCTTTGTTGATTGCAGCCCATACATGTCCAACATTCTCAGGTGTTCTGCTTGTTGCAGGCCTTCCAGAACATGGGTCACTTTCAACAGGTTCTCGACCATCTCTGAAGCATTTGGGCCACACTTGTATTTGTGCTGCGCTCATTGCATCATCTCCCGAAGCCTTCTGGATCATCCTAACAGTTTCCACAGAGGAATGTTCAAGCTTAATGCAGAATCTGATGCAGATTCGTTGTTCTACTCACTCAGTCATTTTGAATGCGACAGCCACACAGCACACATGCTCACTCAAAGGTGCCTACCACCCCCACTGACTAGTACAGTGAAGTCGTCACTGTTCACACACGCACATTCCAGTCCACTCTCCTCACCTGCCAGGTTACATTAATGTTGCCCAAACAGTTCTCGTTATATTAACAATGGCTGGATTTTTTTCTGGATGGATCTCACATTATTAATGTTGTTTATGATAATATTTTACTAAGAACACTGTGATTGAACTTGTTTTATTATTTTCCAGTATCTTGATTTATTGATCTTTTCAAAGTTCTGGTCCTAAAGTTCAGTTTATTTTGTTACTACTTTAATAGCAACCATAATTCAAAGTTCCCTCTAAAACAGGGCTTCCCACTCCCAGGGCTGCAGACCAGTACTATCCGTGACCTGTTAGAAACTGGTTGCACAGCAGGAGGTGAGTGGCCAGGGAATAAAGCTTCCCTCAAATTACCACCTAATCCCCACCCCCATTCATGGAAAAAAATGTCCCCTATGAAACTGGTCCCTGGTGCCTAAGAGGCTGGGGACTGCTACTCTAAAAGATGCATGTATATATGCACAAAGGGATGAAGTTGTCACTGGCTGTGCTTGCCATGTAACGAAATTCATTTGTCAGCCTTTTCCACTCATTCTACAAGGGTGCTGCTGCTTTTGTAACAGTTAGTGCCAATCCGTGTCTCCTGAGGTCAACCAGTTGTTTTTCTAAACTAACAAATGGGTTCAAAAGCCTCTGAAACATTTTCCTCTAACCTTAAATGGGTTAGGAACTTTTATTTCCAAGTTTTAAAAGGGCACAGCTATCAGAGTTTGGCAGGTGCACACTCATGTTTGTAGTAACAAACCACACAACTATGAAATATTTAAAGACCTGTTTTCAAAACGCCCTCTCCAGAGCATGTTTCTGCAGGAAAGGAGTTAGTCTATCTCTGAATCATTGTCAAACAACATCTTTATCATGAATGTGTGTGTGTGTTAATATTTAGATGCTACTGACCGCTTCTGACCTTCACAGAAAAGCTCAGCAAATTTAGTTGATTTGATTGTAGATAATGTAATCTATAGATCCACATAATTAGGCACACGTAAATGGCACAATATATTACAAGTAGAAAAATGAACGAAGACATCACTGACAACAACTCTATGCCGTGAATCCCACTGTTGGAGAAGGGAAGGCCGCACAAGAACTGACGTAACGAGGAATTGGCTACCTCCCCTTCTTTCTCTGGCTATGTCCTCCTTCCAAGACTAAGTTGTTAACAAGCCATCAGCCAACCAGGAGCTCCTCCAGGGCTAAGAGAGAGAGCAGCCATGATGAACACGTAACTAGCGTAACAAAGACAATATAAATGTCTTTATTAGCTTAAAGACAAACCTATAGAGCAATGGGATAGAATTGAGAGTCCAAAAACAAACCTTCACATTTACAGTCAGTGGATGTCAACAAGGACGCCGAGACAATTCCATGGGGAGATGATGGTCCTTTCAACAAATGGTGCTGGGACAACTGGGTACCCATGTGCCAAAGAGTGAAGTTGGACCTCTAATTCACATGTCCACAAACATTAACTAAACTGGACCAGAGATCTAAAGGTGAGAGCTGAAACTCTAGAACGCCTAGAATGAAGCATAGTAAATCCTCATGACCTTGGATAGGCAATGATTTCTTAGATACGACACAAAAGCAAAGCCATTGAGAACAAAAATAGAAAAATTGGACTTCATCAAAAAACTTTGAAATGTTTGTGTTTCAAAGGATACCATCAATGAAGTGAAAAGACAACTCACAGAATGGGAGAAAATATTTGCAAATCATGTATCTGCTAAGAGATTTGTATCTAGTTTACATAAAGAAGTTTTACAACCCAACAACAACAGAACAAAGAACTCAAAACACAGGCAAAGAATCTGAATAGACATTTCTCTAAAGAAGACCCACAAATAGCCCATAAGCGCTAGAAAAGACGCTGCCATCTTTTGAGCCATCAGAGAAATGTGTATCAAAACCACAAGAAGTATCCCTTCCTACTACTATTAGGATGCCTGTAACACCAGAGACAGATAAAAACATCGTCAAGGATGTGGAGACACTGGAACCTTTATACACTGCTGGTGGAAATGTAAAATAGTGCAGGCACTTAAGAAAGCATTTTGGGAGTTATTCCAAAGATTAACCATAGAGCTATCATATGACCCAGCAATGCCAGTCTTAGGTATATACCCAAGAGAAATGAAAAAGGCACAGAAGAGTTATGCATGAATATTTATAGCACACTGTTCATAATGGCCAAAAAGTCAAAACAACCAGGTATCCATAAGCTGAAAAATGGATAAATAAAATGTGGTTTATTCATACATGGAATATTATGAAGTCCTGACCCATACTATAACATGGATGAACCTTGAAAACATCATGCTAAGTGAAAGAAGCCCATCACAAGACACCACATATTATGTGATTCCATTTATATGAAATGTCTATAAAAGGCAAATCCATAGAGAAATAAAATGATTAGTAGTTGCCTAAGGTTGAGGAGGGTGGGGAGAAATGAGGAGTGGATAATAGGTGTGGGGTTTCATTTCGAGGTGAAGAAAATGTTCTAAAACTGATTGTGGTGATGGCTGCACAATTCTGAATATACTAAAAACCACTGAATGGACACTCGAGATGGACAAATTGTGTTTTCCTGAACTGTGTCTCGACAAAACTGCTGTAACCTCTCCCTGGTTCTGACAAGCAAACTGAGAAAGAGTCTAAACCCTACTGTGCCTTGTAATGGAACCTGGGGACTTCGAGAGGATGGGGAAGCACCCATTAGCGAAGCTTCCTCTTTAATTAATGACTATGTTGGGAGATATTACTGCATGCAGTCTAACGAGTTCCAAAGTCACTGACACAGTCATGCCTGCTGCAGGTCCCACTGAAAGGAATAGCAGAAAAGATAATCTGACACAGATGCCCCACACCCATCCCTGTCCCCAGCCCCGGGCCCCGGGGAGCCAGATCCCCTCCCCAACGCCTCCGCAGGTCAGGTCTGCGGGTGTGGTTGTCTAAGCGTGGCTGGGAGTCCTGCCGAGTTCCACAGTCTGACTGAGGAATTGTCTGGAGGGAGAAAAGGAATAGTTTCCAGTCAAGCGAAGTGGCTTCCCCAAGAGTCTTATAGTAGAAGATGCCTGAGAAAGTGGTATGCCTGGAAGCAGACCTCAGGCCACCACTACCCAGTGAAGGTCTCACCCTGTGATACCTTCCCTAGTGACTCTGGGAGAATCAAATTCCCCAAGAGCTTTAACCTTCCCCCTCCTTGATTTTATTTATTTATTTATTTTTAAGATTTTATTTATTTATCTTTAGAGGGGAAGGGAAGGAAGGAGGGAGAGAGATATCAATGTATGGTGGCCTCTCGTGCATCCCCTCCTGGGAACTGGCCTGCAACCCAGGCATGTGCCCTGACTGGGAATTGAACCGCGATCCTTTGGTTCACAGGCCCGCGTTCAATCCACTGAGCTACACTAGCCAGGGCTCCCTACTAAATTTTAATTCTATTTCCAATTATCCCAACATAGCAATAAAGCACATTGTTTCCATCTGCATAGTCTGGGGTGGTTGTGTCAAAGGGAAAGGAGACCTGCCCCCTTGCCCACTCCCCAGTGAGACCTATGAAGAGAGGACTGGATTCCTCTCCTATCAGGAGGACAAAAGCAGGCCTGGAGCTAGAGTTTTCAGATCACCATGGAGTGAGCCATGGTCCCAGCAGAGCTGGGAGCTGCGGGAGAAAGCTCATGACTATAAGAAGTGTTCACAAGTGGACAACTCAAGATACGTAAAACCAAACTTTCCATTGATCCCCATGTGTTAGAAGAAGATGAACTCCAGAGACCTAGTGAGTATTCAGGTCAGAAAATGAAAACCATGGCTACCAAGCAGTCTGGAGGCCAGGCTGGCTGGAGTATAGGCCTAGTCCAAGGGCATAGTAGAAAATAGAGCATGTGTGGAGCCACCTTGCTCAAAGTCCCGGAGGCCTGGCTGAGATACTGAAACTCACTGCTCATGGCCCCAATATAGGCGAGACAGTTGTTACCCAAGCAGAAAGCCACATGTGTGTCCTTGGCCTTGGCTCTCAGAAAGAAATACATTTCCTATCATCTGTAGGACTCTAAGTCAAAGGTTTGTCTTTGGCCTCAACTATATAATTCCAGATATGTGAATAATTTTGTGTATGTTTGGCTCTTGGTTGCACACATCAGAAGCCACCTGCATTTTACCTAAACAGAGAGGTAGTGTACTGGAAGGATGTTGGTGGGTCACGGTATAGGTGGGGGGTTGCTGAGTGACTAGCCCCAGAAACCAGGAAGGAACCAGTGGAGGTGAATCAGCAGGAAAACCAGCCAAAGATATGACATATAAGCATTACTTAGGGCCGGAGCCTTGGTCAGTCCACGCCACGGCTACTGCTATGAGTGCTGAGGGCGCCCGTGCCTTTGCCTCACCACTCCCTCCATATCACCATTGCCAGCTGGAGTGTCCCACTGGCTAAGCCAAGAGACAGGACAGGGAATGCCTGGCCTCTCCTAGCTTCTGTAGACAGGGGCCCTGCCACCAAGACCTTCCAAAAGAGTAGAATTCCCACTAACTAGGTATGAGATCTAGGTGCTGCATAGGCAAAAAAAAATCAAATGTTCATAATTTGGAAATACCTGGAAAAAAAACTAATATTGCTATCCCCTCTCAGTTTTAATTCAGAGACACAATAGGGTTTTTTTTTAATCCTCACCTGAGGATATGTTTATTGATTTTAGAGAGAGAGGAAGGAAGAGAGAGAGAGAAACATTGATCAGTTGCCTACCATATGTACCTGAACCAGGGCTTGAACCTGCAACCCAGCTCTGTACTTGGACTGGGAATTGAATCCACAACCTTTTAGTATACGGGGCTACCCTCCAACCAAGTGAGCCACCCAGGGCCAGAGACATGGTAGGTTTTTTAAAGACGTATTTAAGACCCAGACTATTCATTTTGTCTTATACAGTAATTTGGGGGGGCAGTGTAGGAGACTGGGGTAAGTGTTTGACTTGAACTCAGATCAGACCTGGGTTTACAGGCCAGTCTGCCATTTCCTAGCTGAGTGGCCATGAATATGCAAATGAGCCTTTCTGAGCCCATGCTTATCTGTAAAAAGGGGTCATTACAATACCTGCCTCACAGCTTTGGACTTTGAGATTCAAGCACGATAATGCTTGTAAAGATCTTCACAGTGCTTGGAACTATTAGCTATTATCACTGAGTGACCTGCCCTAAGGTATGAGTAGAACGAGGGCTCTTTGGGCCATACACCTTGGAGGATATGACCTGCTTTAAGCCTGGCAGCTGGAGCCACACAAGGGGAAAGAAATACCCAGATGTCCACTTATCAACACTCACATTTTCCCCTCATTACTTTCCTTGTTCAAGGCCATGGGCTTTGGTGCGAGAGATTTGGACCGAATCCAGACCTGCCAGATAATTGCTGGTCACCAAAAGTGAGTTACTCAACTTTCTCCAACCCTCTGATTTTTTAAATCACAAAATGGGAATAAGGACATGTAGCACATAGCAGCACTGTTCAGAAGTAATTAACGATAATTTATGTAAGATACTTAGCACAGTGCCTTGCAGGTGAGAAGTGCCCTCCTCATTATTATTTACTGGTCCTCACAGAACAAGAGAAGAGTAGTCCCCCCCAAGAAGATTCACTTCCTGTAACACTCACCACATGGAAGTTTCTCTCTTTAATGTTTAATTCATCTGCCAGACGTTCTTTGGACTTCCACCAGCAAAAAAAGCACATGCCCTTCCCCCACCCCCAGTTTTACTGAGATGTAATTGACACACGGCTGTGTATGAATATGACACGCGCCGCATGATGACCTGACAGGCATACAACGCATTGTGGAAGGATGACCACAATTAGTTTAGTTAACATCTGTCTCTCGCATAGTTACCAAAATTGTTTTTCTTGTGATGAAACCTTAGGTTTTTAACAATCACCTTGACAGTAGGAAAGTTGCTCTTGTGGAAAACGCTAGTGTCGACATAACAAAATAGATAAACCAGATCCCTGGCTGAATGCAGGTCCAAGGGGAAAGCAGGTCAGCATTTCTCAGGGTATGTTCCATGGAATTCTCATTCAAGAGATGCTATGCTCAAGTAAGTGTGCCAGGCACAACTCCACCCCCCTTTTAGGGAATTACATTGCATCGCATCAGCTCATCAAAGACTCTAGGAAGGTCTACAACTGGCCAGCACCAAAAAGAAGAAAAAGAATCATTGTTACAACACAGCATTCATGAACAAAACTCTTCATCACAAAACACAAATAACATACTTGGCTAAATGCCGAGGTCCTCAGTTCTGAAGTAGATGGCTCGTTTTTGGTGCCTGCAAAGCAAAACTTCACTCCTATGTGGTAGAGTCCCAAAGTGGGAAGATCATGGTATTGACCTCTAAGCAAAGTTCTCATAAGTAAGGTAAGCATATTTGAGAACTAAAAACAGGGACTATTTTAGTGGAATGGTAGCTTCTTAAATCCAGGACACAGGTCTCTCCAGCACAGGGCTGGGCACTGAGGAGGGATTCACTAATTGAATTGAGGTAAATTTCTTAGGAAGATAAGTCTCCACATTTTTTTACCCCCTTCATTTTACTCGCCCGTCTCACTTATATAAACAGTCTGGGTCCAGAGCGCATGAAACTTTTTACATTAATTCATTAAATAAATTATTATTGAATACTCCATCACGCTATAAAGAGTGACTATGAGTGATAGTGACCAAAATACTAAAAAAGTGAGTAATGAAATGCTCGGAGTGAGAGGAGGAAATGTGTGAGTCATACGGAGAGGAAAAAGTTAAAAAAAGAGAAGAGGAAATAGGAAGTGAGAACTTCTCGTCACCGTTAGTCTCATCCCCAGTGTCATCATCCCTCGTCTGTGCTCCACGCACTGTACTGAATAGTTTACCAGCAACGTGGCAACGTCCCTGTGAGTTCATTATTATTGTCTCTGTTTTGTAGGTCAGGAGAGTGAGATCTGAAGACGGGCAGATTCTCAGTAGGAAGCTAGAGCCAAGGTTTGAACCAAAGCCCTCTAACCTTAAAATGGGTTTAAGTGTTGTGCCAAAATGTCATAAGGTAAGATAATATATTCTCATTTAAATAGCATAATAATTGAAAGTAATGTTCTTAACTTAGGATGATGAAGCTAATAATTGTTTATGAATAATTTGATGAAGCAAATTTTCGACATGATCGGCAATGTGTCAGAAAAACAGATATGGCAACTATGAACTTCTGTATCTTTTAAAAGGTAAAATTATGCTCCATAACATGAATATACATCCTGGGGTCTTCAAAGCATTTAAAAATGTACAGACAACATAATAAAAATAGGAGGCGGGGCAAAAGTCGGTTTACAGTTGTAAGGGTGCAAAACAGCTTATTCTTGCATTTATTTGTGAATTATTTTATTATTTTCCATGTGAACAACTGTAAGCCACTTGTTCCCACCCTATATAGCTCTGTGCAGAAGCTACTGTGTTATTAGTATGGCCTAACATTAATTATGTAAGCTATACTAACATTTAGTCGAAGATAACTCTGTATGTCCCCTTAGACTTGAGAAAAACTTTTAGGATGATTGAACAAGCCAGCCATATTTAAAATCTCCCCAAAGAAATTTTACAACTTGCCCTCCTTCTTTCTCAGTGCTCTCCTTTTCTCACTATACCCAAGATTATGTTGTTTGATTCAGAATCAGACTCGACACTCTGTTGGCAGCCGCCGGAGTCCTTCACACTCTGCTGGGAAGCTACATGAGTAAAAAGAAGCATCAGGAAATGTCTCAGAGATCTGCTTAGGCAGGCAGGCAGAAGACTGTGTCCTGATTATGGTGCATCTCTGTGTGTAAATATGCGCACACATCTCCGTGTGTGCATGCATGTGTGTACATGACCTGTGTGTGCACATATGTGCATGTGTGTGCATAAATGCACACGTTGAGAGATGAAGGACATGAGATGCTGCTTCCTGAAAGGCAGTGGGGAGTTGGGTGCAACACACATCCTTAACCTTTGTTTAAGGCAATCCTTACCAATTGGCCCCTAGAGAGAGGAAGAATTGCAGAAATCTTTCAAAGACAGAGAGTGAATAAAGGTTGGATACTGTTAACTCTTAAAAAGATGCATGAGAATTAAATAAATGTTACATTGAACATTAAATCCTTCAGGATGCTAAGAAGTAACAGTTTCAACTCTATAATATTACATTGGAAATAGGGCTATTTCTTTTCATCTTCAAGCCATGTGTTTTTTTAAACTCTTTTTCTAGGCTTGGTTTCCCAGAACCAAAGGTGAGCGATTGTGAGCAGGAGATTCCTTCCAGCAGGGCTCCCAAGAGAAATCAGCAGAGGAGTGGGGAGAGTGGGAAAAGGAAGAAACCGGGTGAGGCTGTCTTTCCGCCCGAGGCTGCAGGGGACTCCAGGACGCAAGTTACACCTGAGTCAGCTTCAACTGCAGGCAGGCAGAGCACACTCTCCAGCAGCGGACATTCCCCTAGGGCCACCCCAGGAGGAGCAAAGCCACTAGGCACTTCTGGACCTTTGCCCTTGAAGGAAGAGTGCTACTCCAGCAGCCCCAGGGCCAGCCCCCAGAGAAGAGGCGCAGGTGCAAGCCATTGCAAACAAAGCACACTGGAAACCACGGCAAAATGACGAAAAGCCCTGGGAGGACGTGGGCAGAGTTCCAGAACAGGTCTGTTCTCTTTCGATCATCTACACAGACCCCTGCCCACGGGCATAGGCAGAAGGCACTGTGATGAAGCAGCACAAACCGGCAGGCAATGCTGTAAGAGGCATTTGAAAGTCCTGAAGTACCATAAAGGGTGAAGACAACTTTTAGCTTGGGACCTCCTGTTGATTGTTATTTTTGTTATAACCCCCTTCTGTTAGGGAACACCAAGACACATGGGCACTGGAGCTAGACAATTCTGGCTTTAAATATAAGACCTGTTACTTATTAGTCAAGGGACCTTTTGGCAAGTTTCCTAACCCCTCTGTGCCTCAGTTTCCTCGTCTGTAAAACAGGGATAATGATGATACTTATGAGTGTATTCATTGTAAAGCACTTAGGTGCTGTTTGGTTGTTCCCTCCATGGTTAATAGTAGAAATCTCAAAGTGGGTTCTCTGCTCCCCACCCCCACCCCAGAGGCAGTAGGATGAGAGTGGGGTGGAGAGAAAGAAGAAACTTGTGTTCCTGTGAGTGACAGGTCTGGGGAAAAGAAAACGGAATGACAGCAGGAGTAAGGGTGCGACTGCGGATCAGAAAGTAGTTCCCAGGATACGAACCAGGGACCTGGCCTGAGAACCCAGGGAGTTTTCAGAACAGGAGTAACTTCATTGCAAGTAGCCAAGGAGCTCACACAGAGATGAACCCTCACAGCAAAGGCTGCAGCTTGAAACAGGAGTCACCCTTGGTTGGGCCACAGGCACCCTGCCCGGAGCTCGACTCCCACAAGACTGGATGAATAGGTAGAGCCTGTGGAAACTGAGTCACGCACGCCAGGTACCTGGAACGCACAGAGCAGCTGTATGTGAAGTCAAGGTGAGCGGGACTACCCGCGTGGCTGTGTGGCTGGAGATCTCTGACCCTAGGGTCCTAGGCCCTGGGACTGAGGCGCCCTGCCCTCCCCTGCCAGGAGGAAACACAGGGGTGCAAGTGAAGGGTTTGGAGCCAGACTGCCTGGGTTTGTCCCCTGACCATGAACAAACTGGGTGACCTAAGCCAAGTGCTAACCTCTCTGAGCCTCAGTGTTCTCAGCTAGACAATGGAATTTATTATAA
The DNA here is from genome assembly GCF_014824575.4 of Sturnira hondurensis. Lineage (NCBI taxonomy): Eukaryota > Metazoa > Chordata > Mammalia > Chiroptera > Phyllostomidae > Sturnira > Sturnira hondurensis. The sequence goes on from NW_028091359.1 coordinate 15,584,207, forward strand.
AACTTACCTCATGGTGGTGAGTTTTGTTGTGATGTTTCTTTTTTCAAGGTTCACTGGGATGCATAGCCGAGGGACTGGTATACAGCCCGTGATCAAAGCCTGTATCCACTATCATTTGGCCTAAATTCCCCAAACAAGCCTCACTCTTAGCAAGTTTATTTAAATATTATTAGCTTTTCGGTTAGTTATGGTTTATAAAAGCAAAATATAAAAATATTATTATCCTTTCAGGCTGAGAGGAACATTTTCAGACTTAAAAAAATTAGTAAAATCTGTTTTCAAAGAAACTTCTGTTAGAAGCTCTGTATGTAAACCAATGAATGGAAGCTGTTCTGGCTGAGGCTCCAGGGGCAGGAGCCGGGACCGCCGGCCTCACCCTTCTTCCTCAGCCAGCACCCGAGACACCTTGGGGACCCTGGGCTCCTGGAATAAGAAAAACACTCCCCCTAGTATCTCCTCTTTTTTAACAGTCTGACGTTCACCAGTAGGGAAGTGACTCATTTAAGATCTCCCCTGCTTGACAATAACAAAGTAGGCACTAAAATCCAGGGCTGTTCCCTTGGACCCTTTCCCACACGTCCATCATTCAAAGACCACCTGAATAATTTTTGTTTTTCGCTAATTAGAGTACCATTTGATTTATTTATTGAATAACTACCTGGTGAATATATTTTCTTGTAGTGATTCTTCTCTCTCTCTCTCTGTTAACTCTTAACCTTGCTCTAAGCAGTAATGCCCATAATTGCACACTTGAGATTAAGTATTTTCTTATTATACATGTAAACTAACAAGTATGAAACTAAAAAAACATATATTTGTTCACATACCATTTAAAGTCCATTTATGCATCTGCCTGCGTGTGCATGAGTGATTTTCGCGCTTCATTTTGGAGGATGCTGCTCTGTGTGTAAAAGAGGAAATGGCTTTAAAGGAGCCAGTTTCGGACAGGAGCTGTGTCTCTATCGAGTGCCAGAAGGTCCAGGGGTGCTCTGGGCCCAGCGCCCTGTGGGCCTCGATTCAGCAGGACACCACACATTTAGAAAGAGATTGAAGCACGACTACAGCGAAGATGGTCAGAGTATTATTTTTTTCTTTGCGCATTTTTTAAACTTGAAACAAGTGGTGGAAGACACTGAACCCCATGCACTTTGGAAACTGTCTCCAGTCCTATAAACCAATGTATTTTATACACTATGAGATGTTTATACCTTTTAATAACTTTTATGTAAGCCTTTAATGTGTACACTTTCTGCTTAAGAAAGTCCCCGTCAGTCAGCCTTTGTAGCCACAATAAGATGCTGCCGGGCTCACATGGTAGGGAAATGACTCGCACCTGGGAATGTTAATTGTGCTTGCTCCTCAGCCCGGAGGCTCACAGTGCAGCAGGAGCCTAGTGCAATGGGACACGCCCCAGCTTGTCTGGCTGGCTCTGGCTTTAGAAATGAAGAAAGAGACAAAAGGTAAAGGGCGATAAACTGTGATGGGAGGAGACTTGCCCTTGGGCGGTGAACACACAATACAATATACAGATGATGTATTATAGAATTGTACACCTGAAACCTACATAATGATATTAACCAAGAGCACCCCAATAAATTCAGTAAACATTTTTTAAAAGAGAGAGAAAAAATTATTTAAGTTTTGTCTAGAGTTAGGATTAGTCCTTTTAAGGGTCCCTCCACCCCTACCCCACTTCGGACAAAGCAGCCTGTACTGACTGTACCAGACACAGAAATGGAATGCTTTTTCCATCCTCCTCAGAGGTACGTTCTTTCAGCTGACTTTTTCCACTTGGTTCATCTCCTATCATTGCCTGGTCACCTTAGAGCTGACATAAAGGTAATATAACCCAGGCTGGATGTACTTCTTTCTTTGCATTTCACATTCAGAATACCTAATATTTTTTCCAGTTGCACAACAATCGGAGTCCCAATGTTTGCACAAGCCTTTCAGAGACTTGGGAAACACGGATTAGCTAGTCAAGCTGGCCCTCACAGATGGACTAAGAAGATATTAAAAATTAAAGAATCATCAAAACTCTAGTTGAAATTAAATACTTTCCTATTTGACAGATGTGAATTTGAACCCTAACTGTACTTATCACAAGACTTGGGGCAAGTTTATTAACTCTCTGTGCTTCAGCGTCTTCACTTCCAGTGCAAGGATACGAACAGTACCTGCCTCATAGGTTTACTTTAAGGGTTAAACGAAATCGTGCATATGAAGTATTTAGCACAGCACTCGCCACATAGAAAGTCCTGCAAAAATGCTAGCTATTATTCTTATTATGACGTTCATGATTGCCACACTCTGCCACACAAAGTACCTGCAGTACATATAGTCATTGTGACAGATTCCACGGCTTGGCCCACACAACATCCTCTCCAACCCTTTCTAAGATACACAGTCTCGGGACTCTTTTGTGGCTAGGGTTCTGCATACGACTCAGATACTGCCAAGCAGATGCGCATATGCCCCAGAAAGGTGAAAGTGATTCAAATAAGGTGGCAGCTGCCCTGGCTGGTGTGGCTCAGTGGACTGAGTGCGGGCCTGTGAACCACACGATCGCGGTTCAATTCCCAGTCGGGGCACATGCCTGGGTTTGCAGGCCAGTTCCCAGTAGGGGACTCATGAGAGGCAACCATACATTGATATTTCTCTCCTTCACTCCTTCCCTTCCCCTCTAAAGATAAATAAATAATTTTTTTTTAAAGGTAGCAGCTGCTTGTGGGTGGGTCCATTTTTTTGCAAGCATGATGGTGGGGAAGTTCTGGTAGAAGTTCCAGAATCCAGCTTCTACCATCACAGGTATTGATGGGTGAGCAGCAGCAGCGGGCTTCCATAAGAACAGTCCCATTTATGGTCGACCATCTCTCCTGGGACTGTTCTGACTGTGGCGTCCCAGTCTGTTTCCCTGGCACTGCTGGGAAACCTCTAAGTTACTGAATACCCTGCTCTAATCCTGCTCTGTTAAAAGTAGCTGCAGCGGATTCTGTTACCTACAACTAAGAACACAGGAATTATCAAAATGATCAATACAGTCGTGATCAGAGTAATCCTAATTATTACATCAAAAGATTTCTTTATTAAGTATATTTAGGCTACTGGGAGATAAAGAACAGCATATATAACAACCTAAGTCTTTGCCTTCAAAATACATTTATCCTAAAAGATACCACATGAAGGGAAACTCCTCTTGAGGCTTAATTTTCTTTGGCAATAGGAAGACATTTGTAAGAAACTAGCAAAATGAACTGAGTAAACAATCTGAAGCTTTACAGAGGAGAACTCTCACTCGCGCCTTTATGGAGGGTGACAGGTGAGCCTACCTGGCAGAATGCTCTCTATAAATTATAATAGGAGAGGTGAAAGGTGTGCTGGAAATCCAGTTAATGTCTCCAAGTACTTGGCTCAGTATGTTGCATAGGGTCATTAACGTACTCACTTCCAGGATGGCACCCAGGAGTGTGCTCCATTACGATGATGAGAATGCCTTGGAGGAAGTAATTAACAAGAGCATTGAGATCTATCTCCAGACAGATTTCGAATGAATGAAAAATGGCTGTGGGATGGGTAGAGGCCTGGGTAAGTACAGTTTCAGTTTTACCAGGGCTCTCATCTGTCTTTGTTCACGTTGTCGTTTCTTTCATTATATTGTCAGATTCTTTCTCCCTACAAATACTGTTCATGTGGCATGTTCTCGGTTCTTGTCGTTTTAATTTAATACCTGATTTCCCATTGTCTCCCCTGATATCCCCCTGGCAAAATGAAATGATCTCCTCGGGGAAGATCAGGGAGCTTCCCACAATGCCAAACTAACTGGCAGAACTGTTAAGTGTTTTAGGTACTTGATTTCTGTCTTCCCCAGAAAAGAACATTATCTTATACCTTATAGTTCTGGAGGTCGGAAGTCTGAAGTCTGTTTCACTAGGATTTAGACAAGTGTCCGTCCGCAGGAGTGGTTCCTTCTGGGGGCTTCTGGGTGGAATCCCTTTCCTTGCCTTTTTCAGTTTTCCAGGCCACCTGCATTGCTTGCCTTCTGGCCCCTTCCACACATCGGCTTCTTGTTCCCATGGTCACAGCTCCTCCTACTGACTCTGACCTGCCTGCTTCCTTCTTATGAGGACCCTTGGGATTGCATTGTACCCACTTGGACAATGCAGGATAGTCTGTCTAGCTCCAAATCTTGAATTTAGTTACGTCTTCAAACTCCCTTTTGCTTTATAAAGTAACATTCACAGGTTCTGGGCATTAGAATATAGACATATGGAGGGGAAAGACTTATTCAGTCTGCCACAGGTGGCAAGAAACAGTTCTAGTCATGTTTCCTCAGTCAGTGGGGCTCACTATATGGTTACAAGGAGAAGTAAGTAAGAAGATAAGGAATCAATAAAACCAACTGGTATTTTGGACATAACACCGGCACCTGCTTATCTTGCCGGCTTCTGAACAGCAAGTGCCTTTTGCTTGAGACTGTAGACTCCAACCTGCATCGCCACTGTCTCTACTTCCTCTTTTTTCTGTTTACCTCAACGTCTCCAGCAGACCAGCTCAGTCGGCCAGACACCACCCTGCAGAAGGCACACCTCTTCTGCCCAGCTCTTGTATCGGGACATCTCATTGGCTGCTGTCTAGCCCAGAGAGGACAGCTTCTGAATCAGGTGCCAGTCCTTGGTCTAAATGGCCTTGGCCACGGGACCCAAGACACGGCCCCTGATACGCAGGAGCCATGTTTTTTTCTGAAAAGGGATGAGAGGGGTCAAGAGATTTCAGAAACTGTTAGACTTCTCTCCAAAAAAACAATGTCAGTGACCTTGGGGTGTGGGCAACACTGTTTTGCTCCCTGATTTAAAAAACTGGTATGTTTGTAGGTGCTTGTTCAGGTGGGTTTTGGTTACCTTTTAGAAAGTATTTGTTAAAAAAAAAGGTTATAAAATGTCTACAAATAAATAAAGAGTGCTTTGGGAAGTTATAGGCTTGTCATGAAGGCCTGTAGTCTAATCACAGATGTTAAGTCCAGGCAGGGACATGCGTATCACTAAAGGGAAGTCTTGAAGGTCAAAAGTCTTTATGGTATTTCAGATTACATAAAGCAAAACCCTGGAATTCCCAGATCTTGAGCCATCCATGAAAAATATCCCGCATAGAGTCCGGGACACTGAGTTTAGTTCAGAAAACGTTTGATACACGTTTGCCCCTCTTTTGTAGGGAGAGGAGTCCAGGAAAGAAGCCATCTGTAGCACAGACACAAACCGACTTCTCTTCAATGGGAGGCAAAGGGCCTATTACGCTACATGTTCCTGGATTATGTCAGATAATTATAGGTTCAGCCGCCGGATTAGTCATATCATGAGTTTCATAATTACCGGGTAATTGACACAGACCTTTAAAGAGTCCCTTCTCCCTGGAAGGCAGTTTATTGCTGGAATGAAATGAACTGTCACTCTCCGGGAAAATGGAACCAACTTTTCACTTGGCTCACCTCGCCTAGGGGTAGGAGCTCCCCAGGAGTTAGCACACATCCTCACCAAGCTGTGCGGTTGGGAACAAGCCGGTTGTCCCGAAGGGTGCCAAGGTTCTTCTCCAAGTGGGAGCCCAGCAAAAGTATAGGAGAGAGTGTTTAGTGCCCAGACTAAGAGAAGTAATTAACTGACTGTGCTGTGTGTTTTCACTGCAAACACCAGCATTTCATTCAGCCTTCATGCAGCTCACGCACGTCTACTCCAGCTTGGACTCTGGGGCTAGAAGGGCCCAAGTCCCAGCGTGGCCACTTGTCAGCAGCGCGACCTTTGGCAGATGGGACAAACAGGGATGCACGTTCCATGGGAATCTTGTGATGATTAAAAGCTGGTGAGACACACGTTTCAGTCTCTGTGAGCAGAAGCCCTCAACATGCCTGTCTACTTTCGTTATTCATTGTCCATTCTCACTGCGCCAAATCTGCCAAGTCCTTTCCAGAGCTGTCGCACTTCGAGCCACTGAGCTCTCTCTCTCCCTTCTCTGAAACTCAGTTCTGGAATCTGTCGGTGCTTAGGTGGGCTCCCCAACCTCCCGGTAACAGTTCCTAACACCTGATCAGAAGTCTGGGCTCTGCCTGCAAATACTCCATTTGGCTTCCGATGACTTCTCTCCCAGGTTCTAAGCAACTTTCTGTTATTTAAGAGCCTCCTCACTTTCCCTCTATTTGGTCTTCTCTTCCCATAGCCTTGTCCCTCCAAAGACCAAAGTCTAGAGGAAGAGGAAGTGTCCATCAAGCTTAGAAACTGAAAAGTAGTGAGGCTGAGGGAAGAAGGAGAGGAAGGAGTCGTGCCTCTTCCTTTATTTTTTCCCCACAAAAATCCAGCCCCTTGTAAATTACTACCTATCCTTTTGCAGTTTCTCAATCTTCTTTTAACTCCCTTTGAACAACATGAACATCTCCTCCCACACTCCCTCCCAATTTTACTAAAAATTTCAAAATAAATGGAACAACATGATTAAAAATGTATTAAAACTATGATCATCTGCCCTGATTGGTGTAGCTCAGTGGATTGGTTCACTGGCCTGTGAACCAAAGGGTCACCAGTTCGATTCCCAGTCAGGGCACATGCCTGGGTTATGGGCCAGGTCCCCAGGGGGGTGCCATGTGAGAAGCCACCATACATTGATGTTTCTCTCTCTCTCTTTCTCCTCCCCTTCCCCTCTCTCTAAAAAGAAACAAATATAGTCTTTAAAAAAAACCTATGGTCATCTTAGAATTTTTTAATTCAAATTATATAATCACTGTCAGACCCTCAAAATCTGTACCCTGTCCCTCCCCATGCCCAGGCAACTGACAGTCCCTGCAGTCCCTGCAGGGCCGTCTTCATCCATGCGCTGTGTTTGTGAGGTTCTCAGCCAGAGCTAACTCTGAGCAGAAGCCCCTAATCGGGTGGCCAACTCCGTCTCATTCTGGCAGTGCTTCATCCCAGGTAGTGCCTTGTACAACCAAGCACTTGAGTCTGCTTGTTGATAAAGATTGACTGGCAAATACTGGGTACAGTTAAAAGAGCAGGTTTTGGGGTCACACTGCACACAGGACAACTACGTGTCCTGGCTTCTATGGCAGTCACGGTGGGGCCATGCGACAGGGTGCTGGCCAGTTGAATGAGGGCAGATGTGGTGTATGCCACCTAGAAACCTGGCCCCAAAACGGCTCACATAATCTTTCATACTCTTTTTTTTTCTTGCTGTGTGGTAGTGTAGAAAGATCTAAGGAAGAATTTTTGAAAGGGCCCTGGGAAAAACAGAAGGGTCCTGGATCCCTGAGTCCCCAGGGGGAAGAGATTGTCCCAGAGAGTCCCCAACCCTGTGAGTTGTGGGGGAAATGGATCTTTATTGGGTTAAGAAGCTATGCTACAGTAGCTAGTGTTATTAACCTTATAAATATATTTTAAAAGCTTCTAGAACATAATAAGGGCCTAGTCGTGGTTAGTTTTTGTTAATATTATTTGTTTAACCAACTAATATTTATTGATGATCACACACCTGCGGAAGCCTTGGCCCCTCCCACCAGAGGGCCTTTGTCTAGGTTCTTCTCCCTGCCTAACCTGCTCCTCCCTCCCTTCTCCGCACAGTCTACCACTACGCATCCTTAGGAGCTCAGCTTGAGCGGGATCTCACTCATGAAAACCTTTCCAAACACCCTGGATTTGGCCAGTGCCCCCATTACATGACCTCATCGAACCCTACATTTTTCCTACATAATACATATTATAATTTGTCATTGCATGAATATTCATGCAATTTTTTTGGTGAATGCCTCTGTTCCCCACTGCAGGTTCGGTACTCGGAGAGCGGGCGGCGTCCTGTCTGATTCCCCGTGGTGTTCCTGGTCTCTGCCCCCGGCCCAGTGCCTGACCCCCGGGATGAATGCGGGGTAGGTCTGGCAGGCTGTCTGCTTCTTTGTGGGCTCCAATACCAGAATCTCGGATCTGTTTTTCATCTTTGCAAGTTTAGAAATGTAATTTTTCATGGAAGCCCAGAAACTGGGAAAAGAGTCACAATAACCGCACTTACAAGACATCTTCTTTCCTGGCCTTAGAGTCCCTGGGAAAGTAAATTAGTTGATATTCAGAAGCACATTTAAAAGAAATAAAGAGGGTGGGGTGGGACTCATCGGCTGCTGCAGGCCTCCCCACCGGAGCCCGGAGATAGAAGTAGGGGCCGACTAGCAGCCTGGTTTGATTCAAAAGACACTGCCCCACCCCCGAAGTCTGCTCCCAACATCCTCATCAGAATCTCTCTATTTCTTTTATTTTTTAAAATAAAATGTTTTGAGGTCTCAGAAAACCTTGAAAATGGCTGTAATAAGACACCTACATTGTAGCTACCCTAGGTCTCTGTGACAGTTCCATAGGCAGTCACAGGAGCTGCAGAGGCTCTGCCCATCCTCACGGAGTTCCTCGGTGCCTGACACAGCTGCACTGCAGAGCCAGTTCCCCAAATATAGCCTGTTTTCTCATATTTCTGCAAAGAAGTTTTCTTCCACCCAGGTATCCTCTCCGTGCGTAATGCACCACGGAGGGCAGGGCCACGTCTGCAGCTGTGTGGGATGCAACGTGCACAACCACACACGGCAGCCCTGGGTAGAAGAGTGGACTCCGAGTCAGAGAAGTCTGAGTCTCCGCCTCACGTCTCACGTCTGCCGTGTGTTCCCAGTAAAACCGTGGGCAGGTAGTCCTTTCTGAATCTCACCTTCCTCCTTCGTAAAGTTGAAGTAATTCCAGCAGCTGTCCCTTAGTGTTGTTGCTAAGTAGTCAAATAAAATAATATGTACACAAAGATTTTACACAACACAGTGCCTGGCACATAAAAGATGCTTCACAAAACCCAGAATAATATTTAATCCTTAATAATAATTATTATTATGTTCCATGCCTGATTTTTACTCTCTTTTTAAGATTGGCCCATGTGTCTCCTCTCCTGGAAAACTTTTCTAATGTCTCCCCAAGCTGGGCCAAGGGCCTGTTCTGTGTGTTGCCATCCGCCCTTGTGCTGCTGCCTCTAACACGGCTGAGCTTCCCTGGGAACTGTGGCCGCTGAGTGGCAGGGACTGCGTCTTTCACATGGGGATGGGCAGCACCTAGGACAATGCCTGGCACATGGTAGATACTCAATGACTGACTGACTGACTGACTGAATGAATGAATGGCTAGAAGCTGCCTTTGATGGGACCGAAGGGGAAGTTTGCCCTTCCTAGTTTCTGTTAGAAGCCAGTGATAGAGGGAAGAGGCAGAGAAATAGAGAAGGAGAGCCTGAACTGGACACTCGCCAAAGGCAGGTCAGCCTTTTCCTGTGGTCACTTTTTTGGGTATAAGAAAAACTAACTGAAACCTTGTACCAAGCTGGGCCTAAGAAGATAAACAAGCCAACCATTCCACCTAGACAATGGCCCGATTCTCCCCGGCAGGGGAAGGTGGGAGCCGTGGGGAACCAGACAAACATCCCTTTCCAATTTCCTTCCGTCCATGCTCCGCTCCTGCAAAACATCACAGCCCACACCCCTTCGTGGCCTTTCCTTCGTACAAGGCGTCTTCAAATCCGAGACAGACTCTTAGATCTTTGAAGGCTGGTTGGAGCTGCAGCGAGGCTGAATCATTCCTCACCACAATGGTCTTAGAATGACGGAGGGTTCGTGTGTCCAGGGCGTGTTCTAGAGCGGTTTTGTGTGGCACATCTGGCTTCCACGTAGCCCCTGCCACCCGGGAGCTGAGATTAGCAGTTTGTGTAGATCACATTATTGAACTTCAAAACGTCCATGAAAATGTGTAAAAACAAAACATCAGCCATGGCTGGAGTGGCTCAGTGGATTGAGTGCTGGCCTGCAAATCAAAGGGTCACTGGTTCGATTCCCAGTCAGGGCACATGCCTGGGTTGTGGGCCAGGTCCCCAGCAGGGGGTGTTTGAGAGGCAAACACACATTTCTCTCTCTCTTAAAAAAAACAAACAACCCCCCCTCCAACACCAGCAGTGCAAAGCTGAAGGAGGTACTGTACTGCACGTGTGACAAATAACTAAGCTGTCCAGACGCCCGCAGGCCCAGCGTGAGTCAGCCGAAGGCCATGGGTGCCAACAAAACCTCAGGCAAGCCTGGGCCCAGTGGAGCTTCCAGAAAAAGAAAGGTGGTGGCTGACAGTACTCCACGCCAGTCAGACCACCCTGGAAGAGGTTTGGCTCTGTCTGCGTGGCCCATCGTGGGAGAGAAAAGGGTGTGTCTTGAGCAGAGTTACCAAGATTGGGGGTGGAGGTGGGGCCGTGGAGGGACTCAGACTTGGATCAGGGAGGAAGAGATATTCACGCTTCCAGAGAACAAAGGGTGTTTGTCAAGGGATGAGGGTAGAGGCGCCTGGTGCTTGTGGCTTCCGCTGGGAAGGCCTCCCCTCCTGTGTGCCTAGTGAACTCCTATTCATCTCTTAGGCCTCAGCTCCTGCCACCTTTTCCCAGAAGCCTCTGTCACCTCTGTAAGCAGAGCCAGTCACGCCTCCACTGGGACCTCCTCCCGTTGCCTCTGGGAGTGGGGTCCCTTTACTGCAGCACCCCTCTCTCGGAGTGGCACTGGCTGAGCAGAGTCTCCATCCTACTTATCTTTGTGACCCTGGAGCCTGGCACGGTGACTGCTCCTCAGCTAATATCTGATTAAATTAAATAGTTATCATGAAAAGGGTCGCCAGCCATCTTGACCATGAGGAAGAGAGAGTATAGTTTTTCTATACGGCTCAAAAAGACGGAACTGGAACAGAGGGTGGAAATTATGAGAAGGTGGATTTCAGCTCAGAATTAGGAAGTGCTTTAGAAGAATAATGATAATAGCTTTGTTGAGTGGTTCGGTCATTTGTTCCTGCATAACAAGTTACTCCAAGGCTTAGCGGCCTGAAACAGCAATAAGCATTCGCTGTCTCACGGAGCTTCCGTGGGCCTGGAATTCAGGAGCAGCTTAGAACAGTGGCTCCGGCTAGGGATCTCTCCTGACATCGGAGTCACGATAGCAGCTGAGGGCTGGGGGTGGGGGGGAGCTGGTGCTGCCCTCGCCTGAAGGCATAGCTGGGCTGGAGGATGGTTTTAGGGGGCTCATTCACGTGCCTGCAGGCAGGAGGCCCTGCCATAGACTATTTCAATAGCCTCACAACATGGTGGCTGGTTTCCCCTAGAGCAAGGGATCCAAGGAGGAGCTCAAGTACGAGGCTGCAGTGTCATCCACGATGTAGCCTCAGAAGTGACAGCCTGTTGCTTCCACAGCGCTCTGTGGGAAGAGGTGACACATAGCCATGAGTACTAGGTGGTCACTTGCAAGCTGGCCACTGCACTGAGCATGAGCAATGGACCAGGAACTGTGACAAGTGTTTAATACTGGGTCTCTCCTGTGACCCTCACAGCCACCTTTAAAGAATGGTGTTTTTTCATCTCCACTGTATTTTATTTATTTTAAAAATACATTTGCCTTTCAAGTTATTCTGTGTGGATTTTTTTCCCCTAAAGCAGCTTATGGTATCTTGTAATATTTTTAAAAAGAGATTAAAGTATAGTTTTTTTAAAATTTTTTAAGATTTTATTTGTTTGTTTGTTTTTAGAGAGAAGGAAAAAGAGGGAGAAAGAGGAAGAGAAACATTGATTGGTTGCCTTTCACATGCCTTCAACTGGGGATCTGGCCTGTAAGACAGGCATGTATCCTGACTGGGACTCCAACCAGTGACCTTTCAGTCTGCAGGCTGGTGCTCAACCCACAGAGCCACACCAGTCAGGGCCAAATTGTTTTAATCTTCATCTCAGAAACAATACATGCATCAGTATACAGGTTGTAAATTGTTATAACAATTTCCCATGCATTTTCAAGTTTACTTAATGGCAGTCTGGATGTCCATGTAAGCGCTACAGTTAGATCTGGTATGTTTTCAAATTTCCATTTTATAGATAAGGAAACTGAACCACAGAGATGTTAATGAACTTGTCCATGGTCACATACCTGGCAAGTCTCTGAGCTTTGATTTGAACCTAAAAGCCCAGTCATCCCACATTGTGGTGCATTACACTGCACCGTGCTGCCCTGGGGTACCCATTAGGCGGGAGTCCTGGAGGAGGGGTGCTCAGTCCTCGCTGCACACAAACACCAGCTGGGCAGCTTTTACAAATTCCCGACGCCTGAGCCTGACCGCCAGGGGTTCTGATCTAATTGGTCCGGAGCTTGATTCTATCACACAGAATCATAGAGAAAAGGCCATCACTACTTGGGGGTCAGATCATGACTTCCCTGAGCTCCTCTCTAAATATGACACATTATTTCAGCGGAATGGAACCTATTTTATTACTGAGCATGTAGGGACTCAAACATAACATGTGGATGGGTTCCCAATTGTTATCTTAGGCCACATGGAGGTAATGTCCAAGCTCAATCTTGAAAGGCAAGTAGATGTTTATGGGCTGGGAAGGAAGTGTATTGCAGCTGGAAAGAAATACTCAGGAGACACCTAATGCTAAGGTACAATTTCAGGAATATAAACTATTTAGAGAGTCTTTACAGAATTCCTTCCTCAGGTTCTCTAACTGCCTGCCTAATTTCTCCCTCCCTCATCCATGTCTCAGATCCTCGTCCACTTTGGTCAGAGCACCTTTCTTGATGCAAGTACGGAGAGTAACCAGGAAGGCCACAGACTTGCTGGAATGATAAGTCCCAGTCGAAGATGGAGGCAGAAGAGAATTCTTAGGAAATTAATTACCAGCTATTGTCCTCTGCTTCTTGATCATGACATTGTCCCAAGCTTGAACCATGGGGCCATGCTGTCGATGAGTCATTACAAGTATAGAAGGACTAGTTGGGGCTTCTCTGTGACCTTCCTGCCTAACCACCCCGCATCTGCCTACCCTGCTTATCAGTTTGGGCCCACAACTGCCCAGAGCACTAATATTGGAGTGAGAATCACACATCCAGCATTCAGCAAATGATGGCTGACGGACTGGGCCCACCACTGATCTAAACATGAAAGATGTGTGAACAAAGCAAAGACCTTGTCTCCATGCAGCTCTCCAGAGAGAAAGGCAGGCGATCTCTAATGGGGAAAGAATAAGGTGGATGTCAGAATTCTCAATAGGATGCAAGGAGATACTACAGAGATGTTTCCTGAGTGTTGAAAGAAAGAAAATTTTGACCTAGAATTGTGCATCCAGCTAAGCTGTCTGTTAAAGCAGGGAGTGAATTGAAGACAGTGTCAGATACTCTGGGAGGAGGCCCTCACAAGATTTCTTACACAAAAACCTGCTTCGGAAGACAACGTTGGAGGACGTGCTCCAGCAAGGGGAGAAGTGAAGCGGAGAATGTTTTGAGGTATATGGCATGGAAACAAGTTAGTCAAGTTCTTTGCTATCTAAATAAGTAATAACAAAAAAATAAGCCTTATTCCAAACTCTGAACAATACCAGTAACAGAAAGAAAAAGATTCAAACTAGTGAAATATACTTGGTACATGTCTCTTCGGGAGGAAGCAAATAGATATTGATGAGTTTAAGAAGTTGAATGGAGGTAAAAATATATATCTTAATGTGTGAGGAGTAAACTCCAGAAGAATAAAAATAGAACGTACAATTTTTCCAAATAGTGGGAGAAAATTGTTCCATCCAATGAAACGTGGGAAAGAGTAACAAAAAAACGAGGTAAAAGTATGACATAGAAAACATGAAATTAAATAGTAGAAAGAGATCCAACATGCTGGCGATGAGAATTTATGTAAACAGGTTAACACCACCAATAAAAAGATTCTCAAATTGGATTTAAAAAAAATAATCGAACATTATATTTTCTACAAAAGAGGCATACAAGCAGACAGATTTGAGAGGTTGACAAAAACAGAGATGAGAAAGATACACTAAGGCAAATAGGGACCAAAAGGAAGCCAGGGAAACAGGTTCAAGAGCAGACAAAACAAATAAGAGCATCCCGATGACAAAGGAATATCACAGGAACAGGCACATGCGCTCAGCAGCGTGGCTTCAAACAATCAATGAACAACTGGCAGAACTACGGAGAGGTAAATGAACATTTTTAGATATTGAAACACCTCTTTCGGAAACTATATATCACACAAGAAAAAAAGGAAAGAAAGAAAGAAAAGAAAAGAAAAAATAAAAATTTGAATAGTAAGCTTGATAGTAAATATAAGTTGAACTGCTCACTCATTAGAAACTGCATATTCTTTTTAAAACTGCATGTAAAACAGTTACCAAAATGGGTCCCAAACTGTACTACGAAGGAAATCTCAGTGAGCTCCAGAGAACTGACATCACATAAACTTTCTCTAAATATAATATAAGAAATTAAAAATCAATTCAAAAAGTTGGCTTAAAAAGTCTCATAACACCCTAAACTAAGACACATGTCTAAATAACTCTTCAGGGAAAGAGGAAAGTCATGAGGAAATTCTTAAATATTTAGAACTGAGTGAAAATGAAAACACTTGTGTCTAAAGGTGTCCATTGCTACCATTAGGGGAGAGTTTATGGGTATAAACACATTAATAAGAAGACTGGAATTTTAAAACAATGAGCTCAGTATTTAACTAAAAATTAGAAACAAAACAATAGAATTAGCCCCCAAAAAACAAAGTGGAACAAATTAATAATTGATGAAATAGGGAACAGAATATGGTAGAGGACAATCATCAAACCAGAAGCAATTATTTTTTCAAAAGACCAGTGGTGGAAGGGAAAAAAGAAGAAGACAGCCAAGGAAACTCAAAGCACTCCCTCACAGAATGAAAAAGAGATAATACACGGACGAAGCTGACATTTTAAAATTAACCAAAAAATACTATAAATTATATCCTGGTAAAGTTTACAACCTAGATATTTTTTAACATTTTATTTAGTTTTATTTTTAGAGAGAGGGGAAGGGAAGGAGAAAGAGTGAGAGAGAAACATCAATGTGTGATTGCCTTTGAATTGGAGGGCTTTGAATTATTACAAAGCAAGAAAATGAATTAGAGGTATCAGGATTGCTAGGGAAGAGAAAAGTTTACTGGTAAGAGAGGTCACCAAGGTTGCCAGGGAAGTAATCACTTTAAAAAATTAGCCCTGGCTGGTGTAGCTCAGTGGATTGAGTGAGGGCCTGCGAACCAGACGATCGCAGTTCGATTCCCAGTCAGGGCACATGTCTGGGTTGTAGGCCAGTTCCCTGCAGGCCAACTCCCAGCAGGGACGCACGAAAGGCAACCATACATTGATGTTTCTCTCCCTCTCTCCTTCCCTTCCCCTCTAAAGATAAATAAATAAAATATTTAAAAAAAAATTAAATGTTCCTTCTCACTAGCACGGTAAAGTGTTTAAAATGGCCTCCAATGAACCCATGCGCCTCAGGTTCCCTCCCTTTGCAATGTAACTTTGCCTCTCCTGCCACCACCAAGACCTCCCACGTGTGAAGGACACCATCCTGAACCCTCCAAACCACTGTTACCTGACTGATATCACGTGGAGCAGTTCCTGCTGAGCACTGCGTGGGATTCTGGTCCCAGGATCATGAGTGACACAGTGGTGTGTCCATTCACTAAGTTTCGAGGTAGCTTACTACGTAGCCACATGTAACCAATGTGAGGAAAGAGGAAATATGAACTAAGAGAAGTCAAAATAGCAACAGAAATTATTGTGTATCTTGGAATTCACCTAATGAAAAAGCCCCAAATCTTCATGAAAACAATTTTTAAATCTTTTGAAGGATATAAAAAAAGACTATATAATCAGAGACATGCCATCTTTTAAACAATTTTACTGAAGGATAATTGGACGTACAACTGACTGCACATTGTAAAGTACACAGTTTCGTAGGTTTTGATATATGTATACACCCGTGGAACTGTCAGCACAAAAACATCAACATATCCACCATTCCCGAAGTTTCCTTGTTTCCCTTGGGAATCCTTCCCTCTCACCTTTTCCTTTACTATCCCCAGGGCAACTGTTAACTTTTTTGTCATTATAAATGAATTTGCCTTTCTAGAATTTTATGTAAATAGTAATCTTTCGGTCTGCCTTCTTTAACCCAGCGTAACAATTTTGAGATTCACCCCTATCGTTGCATGTATCAATAATGTATTCCTTTTTATTGCTGGGTGATATTCCAGTGTGTGGACTTCTGATTTTTTTATTCATTCCTTGTTGATAGGCATTTGTTGGCTAATATAAACAAAGCCTCTGTGAACATTCATATACAAGCCTTTGGATAGACTTATACTTTCATTGCTTTTGGATGAATAACGACATGACGTGGCTGTGTCATATGATTGGTGCATGTTTAACTCTTTAAGAAATTGTCAAATTATACATAATCCAATTACTTTCCCATCAGCAGTATATGAGAGGTTTTTTTAATTTTATTTTTTATTTTTTAAAGACTTTTATTTATTTGTCTTTAGAGGGGAAGGGAAGGAGAGAGGGAGAGAAATATCAATGTATGGTTGCCTCTCGTGTGTTCCCTGCTGGGAACTGGCCTGCAAGCCAGGCATGTGCCCTGACTGGGAATCGAACCATGATCCTTTGGTTCACAGGCCCGTGCTCAATCCACTGAGCTACACCAGCCAGGGCAGTATATGAGAGTTTTAATTGTTCTACCAGCACTTGGTTTGATTAGTCCTTTTAATTTTATTGTAGTAGTTTTGTAGTGGTACCTCATTGTGGTTCTAATCTGCATTTCTCTATGATTAATGATATTGAACATATTTTTATATCCTGTTGGCCACCCACACGATGACTCCTTTGGTAAGGTGTTCAAATATCTGCCCATTTTTAAAAAATTGTTTCTTTTCTTATTACAGAGTTATGAAAGTTCTGGGTATATTCTGAATACAAGTCATTTATCAAATATATAACTTCACATTTTTTTTCTCCCAGTTTCTGGCATGTCTTTTTTATTTTCTTAGCAAGGTTGTTCAAAGAGCAAAAGTTCTTGATTTTGTTGGAGCCTGATATATCAATTTCTCCTTTTCTGAATTATATATATTTTGTTTGTCTTATTTTCTGTCATATCACATCCCTCCTCTTGGTACATTTTGCTAATGTCACTCATTTGATCTGAGAACGTTTTTTGCTTTGCTTATGAAATGTTTAGAGGCAGCAAATGTGATAAAATATTTTTAATTTTCAATTTCTATAAATTTTAAATACTATGCTACTTTTCTGTATATTATTAAAACAAGTTGTCTTTTGATTCAATAAGATAATTTTCATATGTTTAATTATTTAAACAACTTAAATTCTTCATTCACCTAGATAAAAAAGCATTAATCTTCTAGAGAAAAAGCGATTGTCGTATCTGTGTTTGTCTTAGCACATTAAGTTATTTTACTAAGAACAACCCTTAAGCATAAGGAAAATGGGATTTTTCTTAACAGGTGAATTGTGCACATAATCTTCAATATAAATTTGATTCAGGACCGCAATTCAGACAATCGTTTTAATTTTTAGTACATTTTTCATAAATTAAAGAACAGAAATCTTTGACTAATGCAGGGTCACAAATGTTCTCTCTTACATTTTCTTCTAGAAATTTTAGTGTTTTAGGTTTCACATTTAGGTCTATGAGACATTTGAGTTAATTTTTGTATCTATTGTGAGATATGGATCAAAATTCATTTCTTTTGTTTACGGACACCAAATTGTTCTAGTGCCATTTGTTGAAAAGACCATTTTTTCCCCACTGAGTTGTCCTTGAACTTTCATTAAAAAATCAGTGGTCCAAATGTGTATAGGTCTGTTTCTGGACTCTGTTCCAGCTCCTTGATATAGTTGTCTTATATTATTGTTCTTGGCCTGCACCATGACATCCTCAGAGAAAAGCAAAGCAAATTAAACCCAAAATTATCAAGAGAGAGGAAATAATAAAAATTAGAGTGAAAGTTGATAAACTAGAAAAAAGAAAAACAACAGAAAATAATTCAGTGAAACCAAAAGCCAGTTCTTTGAGAAGAGTAACAGAATTTAAAAACCTCTAACCACGCTGATCAGCCAAAAGGAGAAGACAGAAATTAGCTACACCGTGAAGGATAGAGCTGACATCCCTACAGATTCTGTAGGTATTAAGGGGATAATAAGGGCATTCTTTGAGCAACTTCATGCTGACAAATTTGACAACTTAGGTGAAATGGATTCATTTTTTGAAAGACACAAACTACCAATACTCACTCAAGAAAACATAGTTAACCTGAACAGGTCTATCTCTGTAAGAGAAATAGAATCTGAAGTTCAAAGTCATCTTACAGAGAAAACTCCAGGCCCAAGTAGCTTCATTGCTGAATTATCTCGTGTTTAGGAAGATATAATACCAAACTCTTCCAGAAAATAAAAAGGAATGAATACTCCCCAACCCATTCCAAGATGCTAGAATTACCATGATAATAAATGCAGACATTGCAACAAAATTAACACACACACACACACACACACACACATCATAAAAACCTTCAGACCTACATCCCTCATGACAGACATGCTTCTTAAAATGTTAGCAACATGTTCCTGGATAAAATGACTTGCCCATTCTGAATATCATTCTCACCCTGACCAGTGTGGCTCGCTTGGTTGGGTGTCGTTCTACAGAATGAGGGGTTCCCGGTTTGATTCCTGGTCGGGACACGTGCCTGGGTTGTGGAGTTGGTCCTTGGTTGGGGCAGCATTTTTTCAAGTAAAAATATATTAAAATGAAACATATATGCAGAAAGCTACACTAATCATAAGTATACAGCACAATGAATTTTTATAACTATAAAATACTCAGAAAACTAAAACATGACCAGCATACTCAGGACACCAGGGGTCCCCACAACCCTGGCAGCTAAAGAATAGCTTTGCCTGATTCGAACTTTATATAAATGGAGCAGCTGGGGTCTCAAAGGAAAGAATAAAACTGAAGAAAAAAGAGCTGTTCCTTGATGATGGTGATGGTGATGATGTGCCATGAATAAGGGTTATGAGTAACTCAGCTTTCTCCACCTGAGGTCTCCAAGAACTGTAAAACGAACTAAAAGAAAACAAAGACTACTGGTGACGCTAGCTTACCAACTCTAGATGTGTCTGAATACCACTAGCAGACACAAGTGAGGGTCAAACTGCTTCCTCTCCTCCCCCGCCCCTACTCTCTCCATGTAGAAAGAACCCAGTCCCTTTGGGGACTAGAAGTACCCTCGAATGGATAGTTTTTACATTGGGCTCGTCTCATCTCCGTTTCCTCATCTGCTACATGGGTTTACTCGTTCTATCTAACTCGCAAGGATTTGAGGAGGAAGATGAAAACAGGGTCAAGTAAGAGAAAACAATTTGCAAAGCATTATTAGAATAAAAGCCATCATAATTATTATTTTAAAGGAAACATTTCCAAGTGATTTCAGCCAAGAATTTTTTTAATCTTTAAGTTATTTTTTTTAACTTGAATGTTTAATAAGACAGAAGTGTTTTGATTTGTGGGAAAAGATGAGCCCCCGAATTGTACTTTAAGTGCCCTGGTGTGTGTATATTACTTATTTATTTATGTGTTAAACTTCAAATTACGTGTAATAAACTGCCTGTGGTGCAACGTTATCGATTTTTCTGCATTAAAAGCTGAATTAAATGTGCATTACTCTGGGGTTGGTCACTGTGAGGGAAGCTTAAAAAGTTTCGAGGGACGGTAAGTGAAGACCGTTAGGGCGCCGTGGACTCCCCTCCCGCGGACCCCGGCTGTCCTGGGAGAGCCGCACTGCGTTTCCGTCGCGTGTGCATCCTTGCCTTAATGCATCCTCTAACGGTACCTAATGGCAGATTGGCTGCATCACCTGCTTTATAAAGAAACAGCTGCCTTCCCCAACCACTTCTCAGACATATTCTAGAAAAGAGTGGTATTTTTTAGTATATTCCGTATGAGGTAGAAAATTCCTCAGTAAGCCTCATTTGTTTCATGGTTTTATTAGCTCATTCATTCAGTCAACTAATATTTATTGAATATTTACACTGTCCTAGGCATTTTGCCAAATTGTCATTTTCATCACCAAATTACAATACTTCTCAATGTGACCAGTGATTGGAAGTGAATCACTACCCACTTGTGGTCCTTGAAGAATATTGATATTGGGAAAGTAAGGAGGTGGAGGTCTGGATTGAATTCCCACTTTCATTACCTCCCAGATGGGTAACCTTGTCAAGTTATTATTCAAATATAATTGAGCTTTCCTTTATGGCCTAGAGTATGATCAATATTGTAAAGGTAATATGAATATATAAAGAATATATAAATAATATTTACTGCGTGTAGGGTAAGAAGTTTGGTATGGGACATTAAATCAGTGCAAAAATTATTCATTAGAATTTTTGATATTGTTATAGATATTCTCCTTCATCTTTCAAATAAAAAAATGTGGCCAGACTGTGTTTGGGTCTTGTTGAAATTAATTTTACCTGATACTCTGTTTCACTATCAAAGTTTTACTACCTTCAGCTCTTGAATATTTTTCCTCCTTGATTTCTTACTACTTCTATTTGGTCAGGTCTGTGTGCTCCACCTGGGCTTTCGATTGTAGGGCCCTTCAGTCAAAATTCCAAAATTCTAAAATCTTTGAAAACCAAAAATTTGCTTATAAGCTGGCAACACTTACTTAGCAGTAAACACGGACCTGACATGATGTGAAACTATGTATCATCATTATTATTTCCTCCAATGTTTTACTGCAGAAACAAAATATTTCTTCAGAAAATGTATTCCATTTTTTAAAAAGTTTATTTATTTATTTTTAGAGAGAGGGGAAGGAGGGAGAGAGGGGAAACATCAGTGTGTGGTTGTTTCTCAAGCACCCCTTACTGGGGACCCAGCCCGCAACCCAGGCATGTGCCCTGACTGGGAATCGAACCAGCNTAAGCTGACAATACTTACTTGGCAGTAAACACGGACCTGACATGATGTGAAACTATGTATCATCATTATTATTTCCTCCAATGTTTTACTGCAGAAACAAAATATTTTTTCAGAAAATGTATTCCATTTTTTAAAAAGTTTATTTATTTATTTTTAGAGAGAGGGGAAGGAGGGAGAGAGGGGAAACATCAGTGTGTGGTTGTTTCTCAAGCACCCCTTACTGGGGACCCAGCCCGCAACCCAGGCATGTGCCCTGACTGGGAATCGAACCAGCGACCCTTTGGCTTGCAGGCCAGCACTCAGTCCACACCAGCCAGGGCCAAGGGTTTTCGATTAGGATGGTTGGCCTGTGTGTCTACCCTGGATCTCCTGAATGGGTCCTCCACATAGCTCTTGGTTTTGTTGTTTTCATATTTATCCTCTGAGTTCTAGGTGAATTTCTTAAGTTTGTCTTCCTCGCCAAATTACTTTTGGGCGGTTCTGCCTCCATTGCGGTTTTTCTTTTGGCATTGGTAGTTTCCTTCTCCATTAAAATATTTCCTGATCTCAGAGAGATTCTTCCTTATGACTTCTCGCTCTGTATTGGCCAACATTCCCTTCAATTTGGCTGGATAAGAACGGGAAGCAGAAGCTCTGTTTGCCAGAGCCTCTCACATGCAAGAAACAGAAACCCAGCTGAAAGTAGCTTGAGGGGAGGAGGACTTTATTGGAAAGGCAGTGGGGAAGCTGACAGATGTAAGGGAGAGTCCTAGGAGCTAAGACATCTCCAGGGACCTCAGAGAGAGGTGAACCAGGAGCTTCAGGCTGCTCGGCCACATTCTCTGTTTCTCTTCTATTTCTCTCGTCCTTAGCCTCACTTGCTTCATTTTCTCCTATTTCTGTAAAAATGTTGTCTCCTGGTTAGAAACACAAACACCAGTCACACCAGCTTCACACCCTTTTAGCTCTGTAGCCCGAGAGGTGCTAGAATTTCTCTCTCTGGTTTCAGGGAAACATTTCAAGGACAAACTTATTGGTTCCAGGCCTGTGCCCCTGGGATGAGGCCAATTATCAGAAGAAATGAGGGCAAAATGCAGAACAGATTAGACAATACCATCCATGAGTTACATCATACATTTTATAAGATGGGGTACACGTTTATTTCACGTTGGAGAATTCCTCCTAATTCTCCAGGGAGGGTCTGGTCTCTTGATTCACAGCATCTTTTCACAGACACAGTGAGGTCTCCGTGTTTGCTCATTCGGGAGACAGCCCTACTGGGTGGGCGTCCCGGTGGATGCCTGGTGCAGCTCTCTGCTCAGAGAGGAAGCCCTGCGGTGCTGGCTTCCTGCCCCCTGTGTCTGCCCTCCCTCACCCTCCACAGTAGGAGACAGAAAGCATTCTGTCAGAGTTTGCCTGGCACCAGTTCCAGAAAGCATATCAATGTCTGTTAGGTTTCTGTTTGTTGCAGGTAACCGAAATCCCACTCAAAGCGGTTTAAAAATAAAGATGATTTATTGGATCCTATACCTGGAGAAGTCCATCACTAGGGGGTCACTGTACGTCATGCAGCCAGGGCTCTGGCTTTGGTTCTAGGGGTCCCCTGGGCTTGTCCTTCCCCAGGTGTCCACCTGGTGTCCACCTTAAACTGGTGGCAAGATGGCCACTATGGTTCTGATCCTCACCTGACAACATCCAGAGGAGGACAGATGGTCTCTTTCGGCAAAAAAGAGGTAACTTTTTCAGAAGCTACCAGCAAACTTCTCTTTACATCCTAATGGCTCCAGTTGGTTGCCGACTCTTTTGTGAGCCCATCCCTTGCTCGGGGAAGTGCTGTGTGTTCATGGACTGGGTTGCTGAACCAATCAATGTTAGAGGCTAAACGCTCCCAAAAACTGAGCAAACCAATGCCTAGTGCTGGGCCTGAGGTCAGTTCTTCTTGATGCACACGGGCTTGTAGGGACCTGTGGAAAACAGAATAAAATCTGGGACGCTGCTAGGGAAGGAGGAAATCAGTGCTAGGTTGGAGACCTGCAAAAACCACTTACCTGGTTTCCATGTCCCGTGCAAGTTCTGACCATTTCAAACTCTGTTGGGAACTCCCCACGAGACTCGGGGAAGGATACGTTTAATGCTGATACCCACCTTGCTATTTTACCCCCAAACCCTTACCCGCCACCAACACAAATTCCTCCTTTTCCAGATGAGAAAACAAAAGCTCAGAGAGGCTACCCAAGTCACAGCTGAGTGTAAAATTATTCAAACCTTCCCAGCTGTTTTTCTGAAACCCATCTGCAATGGTTCATTTCATGAGCCAACTTGGCCAGGTCCAGGTAGCCAGATATTTGGTTAAATGTTATTCTAGATCCTTCTTCATTGGTAAATTATAGATGGAATTAATGTTTAAATCAGTAGACTTAGGGTAAAGCAGATTACCTTCCATGATATGGTCTCATTCAGTCAATTGAGGGCCCAGAAAAAAGACTGACTTCCCCAGAAGGGGAGGGATTTCTTCCCCAGAAGGGGAGGGATTTCTTCCCCAGAAGGGGAGGGATTTCTCCCCCCAGACAACACTGGGCTCTCGCCACAACTCCTCCCTCCCCGAGTCTCTAGCCTGCAGGCCTACCCTACAGCTTCCGGACTTGCTGGCCTCTGCAATCACTTGAGCCCACTCCTTAAGACAGATCCCCTTCTCTATGCCAACACACACTCTACCGGTTCTGTTTCTCTGGCGAGCCCTGACTGATAGACCTGACCTGAACGGCCCTCTACCCTGACTTTGGACCCAGCCCTCTAAAAGCTGTTGTGGGGCACGCTGCCTTCTCCATCCAGCCCTCTGCTCGTGGTTTGGACCGCCCGCGGTTTGGACCGCCCGCCCCGGCACCTGGTCCTTTTTCTCTGGGGCAGGGGTGGGGGTGGGGATGCTGTCTACCAGTGGGTTTAGAAGTCGTTTATAGTATTATAAACTACAGCAGTGATTTTAGTGATTTTCAACCTTTTTCATCTCATGGCACACATAAATTACCCATATTTGGGGCAAAAATGCACACTTTTTGTCCAAATTTTTGAGGGAAAAATAAGGATGCGCATTATACATGAGTAGTACTAATTCCATATCTATATAAATGTCTTTAATTCTTTTATTTATGCTTATGTGTTAAAAGTAAAACTCCAGAAAGCAGTAACAATATCCATATGCAAAATAATACCCCGGAATACAATAATTGGTTTTATATATAAATAAAAAATTGAGTTAAAAAGTTAAAACGAAAGATGCTTTTTCCTGAAAGTTTGGGCCAAGAATGTGGATGTGCATTATACATGGCAAGATATAGTAATTGCCAAAATCCTGTAGCACACCAAAAATATATATTTTTGCAGATCTAACAAAGAAATAGGTATAATTTTGATTAATTCACACCCAATGGCTATGGTTGTGTTGGCTTTTGTCTTTTTTAAATTTGACAGTCTAAAGGAAAAGAGGCCAGTGCCCCTGACCAAATAGTCAGGTATTGCAGATTTTAAAAATTCCCATGGCACACGGGTTGGAAGTTGCTGTACTGTAGTATTATTTACAGAATTAGCAAAGGAACTAGTTTTTAGTGGGTGATGAGTTGATGGAGTGTAGAGACACTACCGTTGGGAGGTTTCCCAACTGCACCAAGGATACGACAGCAGAAAAGCGCTTCCCCTTAGAAGATCAGTCAAGTTTAACATCAACATCCCGTTCTTCCTGCTGCGTCTCCTCCTCTCTGGGAGCAATTTAGCCAGGCTCTGGGGTCAGGATCTGCAGCACGCCCTCAGGCTCTCTGCGGCAACCCCACTGGCTGCCACACCCACTCCCATTCCCACACCGGCTCCCCCAGAGTTTCCTCTGGGGGCATTATCCATCCCCGATGGTGGGTGGGGAACTGTGGCGATGCTCTTCTGTGGGAGCTCAAGGGACCAGACTGTCTCTCCTGGCTTCAGTTCAGCCACAGCATAAATATGTGACTCCAGCTCAGTTAACCAGGTACTCTCTCCTGGAACTTTAAATCTTGAGCAAGTGACATGGGACTGAGAGGGGTAGGTTGGCGCTATCCTTTGCGACCGAGGCGGAAGAGGCATCAAGATCGTGAGCAGACTTCTCTGATCCTAAGACAACTTCTATACTTTCCGTGAACTTTATCTATCTTCTTGGCCCTCCAGAGCCCTCTGGGTTCTTGTCATTTCTAAGTCTGATGGTCAGGTTCCCATCAACCCTGACAGTCCCTGAGAGCCCTTGCTTAAGGTAGCCAGAATTTGGCTTCTATTACTGGCAACCATGTCCCCTGACTGCTGCAGAGCCCTGAGTGCTGCTTTCGGCTCCGCTTCTAACTGACTGATAAGTTATTGCACTTCTGCGGGTCTTGGTTTCCTCACAGGTAAAACTAGGGACTGAGATTAGAGGTGTGTTCAGCAAATATTTTCCATCCCCAAAAAACACTTTGTGCAGACGATATCTTCCTGTGGGAGAAGGTACATCGTAAAACTGGTCAATTAATGCTGCTCGGGCTAAAGGGTTTCCCACTCCAGCATCCTGTCCTCTTGGCTCTTTCTCAGTGGTACCCCCTGTGACTCCTGCTCTGCGTCCTTCGGGAAGGGATGGGTTCACACGTCCTCTGTCGCATGCAATGACTCAGTTCACTCAGGGGGGCACCACATCTGCCCTTCCTCACTGACATAAACCCTTTTCTTCAGAAAGAAACGTGCTAAGCAAAAGCCTGTGAAGTATTCACTTATAATGTGGTGACTACCAGAGGGAAGGGATAAATGCTGATGGAAGGAGACTTGACTTGGGGTGGGGAACACACAACACAATATACAGAGGATGTAGAATTGTACACCAGAAACCTATGTAATTTTATTAACCAGGACACCCCAATAAATTCAATTTTAAAAAATGTGCTAAGCAAAAGACTGCAAAGCATTTACACGTACACACACAGTCAATCTATTTGGCTGCAAAGTTTTAAGAAGACTTTTTATTGTGGAAAATGCACGACAAAACCACAAAGAGCAAACAAAAAAATTTTTTCTAGAGTGGCAAATCTTTTGCCATGCTCTTTAAAGGATTTACGAATGTATGTCTTGTCCATTTTTGGTCATTTCATTTCACCTTTAAAGGATAGAATCGAAACCTCCTTTAGGAAAAATACATAAATTAGTATTTCTGTGGGTAAAACAAAACTAGCGTAACTTCCACCAGTAGTAAGGTCTGGTGCATTTAACATAACGTGAGAAACGATCACTATCCCTCTCCTTGACCTGTTGTACCAGGTACTGTGCTAAGACTTTGTTCATACAACCTCATTTATTCTCAAGCAATTCTCTGGGAAGATATCATTCATGATTCCTGTTTTATAGCTGAGGACACCAAGGCTCAGAGCTGTTAAGTAACCTACCTAAGCTCACACAGCTAGTGAGTAGCCACTAATTGTACAGCTCCAAAACTAATGTTCTTACAAATAGGATATTCTATTAATCAAGATAATGCTACGCATTTGGGCCTTTTAAATGTAGAATAAGTTGACTAGATGTTTCGGTGGTCATTCAGCCTTCCGATCTAGACACACCTCAAAGGGGAGACCTGGAACTCCTACTGAAGAAGCACCGGAGTCCTGGCTGGTGTAGCTCAGTGGATTGAACACAGGCCTGTGAACCAGAGGACCACAGTTCGATTCCCAGTCAGGACACATGCCTGGGTTGCAGGTCAATTCCCAGCAGGGGACACACGAGAGGCAACCATACATTGATATTTCTCTACCTCTCTCTTACTCTTCCCCTCTAAAGATAAATACATACAAATTTAAAAAAAAGAAAAGAAAAAGAAGCACCGGAAGCCTCTCTTGGGTCCCAAGTGCTTTTGCAGGGTTACTAGTGGACTTAGTTTTTTTAAAAATATTATTTCTTTTATTTTTTAGAGAGGGGAAGGGAAGGAGAAAGAGAGGGAGAGAATCATCAATGTGTGGTTGCCTCTCACATTGCCCCCAAAGGGGACCTGGCCGACAACCCAAGCACATGCCCTGACTAGGAACTGAACTGCAACCCTTTGGCCCACAGCCCATGCTCAATCCACTGAGCTACACCAGCCAGGGCTGGACTTAGTTCTTAAAAGGAGCAGTCTCCTTTCTCTCCTATAGTCTGTTGAAATTTCCTCTGGGACTGCAAACTAATTTTAACAAACCATAATCAGGAAGAGGAATTTGCAACTAAAAATAACTTTTGTGAAAAAGAATTCCCTGACTCGCTTCCCTGTTACTTTACATACATCGTCAAACAGTGGCTGAAGAGCATTATGGAATTACGGGTTATGAGAGATGAAGAGAATTATGACCTTACTCAAATAATCCTAATTTTTATTGTTGGCTATCAAACATTTTGTCTTTTAGCTGTTTCCATTTTTTAATAATGACAATTCTCTACAGATAATCCAAAGAGCATTCATCTCAATAGAGTTCATTCATGTTCACTTATCTGTTTTTTAAAATATTGTGTTAATTTCTTAGAGAGAGGGGAAGAGAGGGAGAAAGGGAAAGGGAGAAACATCGATGTGGGAAAAATACATAGATTGGTTCCAGGCATGTGCCCTGACTGGGAATTGAACTGGTGATCTTTTAGTTAGTTCTCTGGCCAGTCCTCAATCCACTGAGCCACACCAGCCAGGGCTGCGTATCTGTATTTTACTGGGAGATGATACATTTGTAGG
This sequence comes from Sturnira hondurensis, assembly GCF_014824575.4. Lineage (NCBI taxonomy): Eukaryota > Metazoa > Chordata > Mammalia > Chiroptera > Phyllostomidae > Sturnira > Sturnira hondurensis. Next base: position 15,611,788 of record NW_028091359.1, read on the forward strand.
TGCTGATCCTAAATATGCCACTATGTAACTGAGTAAACTTGGGTAAGTCACATAAACCCGCCAGGCCTTACTTCCTTCATGTCTGAAATGAAGGATTTAGACAACACACACTGTAAACTTCAGCCCTAAAATTCTAATCCTGCTGTTTCTTTGAAGCACCTCAGGGGCATGCAATCTCAAGCATGCCCAGCAGAGGTCAGCAGAAGTCACCAAAAACTCTGAGGTCTCATTCATCTCAGTTACTGGTGAAAACAGATTCCGGGCAGTTCCTGTTTTCCTTGTTACTGAGCTGATTTTTAAGAGTGGGCCAGGCAGAAAGGCAAGTATTTTCCTTGAAAAATTAAAGCAGCGATGCATTGTCTGCGTTGGGCCTCTTCGCAAATGTAAACCATTTCCCGATTGGTTATTGCCTGGTGAACAAATGCCTGACAGAAGGCGATACAAAGGTTTTACACTTAGAATCAATGTTAGTGATAAACTTGCTACAGAAAATTCCATTTCACCAAAACTATCTCTTTATAACAAAGAAGTCCTAAACCCTACCTAATAACCTGTTTATTTTTAAAAAATATTTACCTCAGCAAATTTTTTCTTTTTTTCCAGCGTATTGCAACACAATTGACATGTAACATTGTGTAAATTTAAGATGTGCACTTTAATGACATAACTACATATTGTGAAATGAAAACCATAATAAGGTTAGTCAATACATCCGTCACCTCGTACAGTTAAAATTTGGAAAATTCTTGTCACAATGGGATTTAACCAATATTTTCCTCTCTCTTCTGGTTTCATCAGAAAAAAGTTATTTGGGAAATACACCACTACAGAGATAGAAACTTCTGATAAATACTGAAGTGGAATAAGCATTTATAGGAAACTGGAGGTCATGCTGTGCTTCGAGGACAAGGTATATATAGGAGCAGTGGGCCACTGAGAGCAGGCTGGGGGTGGGCTGGGGGTCGGATGGGGGTGTGGGCTACGGAAGAGATCCCAGGGCATGACTGAGCAGAACACTCCAGATCAGGGGAAGCAAGCGTGGCCTGCCAGGGATGAGGAGCAAGTAGGGGCCAAGCAGGGATGGGCAGAAATGGAGTCTGCGACAATCTGCCCACCTTCCAGGGACCATGGCTAGTCCGCGAGGGGACACGCGACCCACGTTGAAAACCAGAGATTAAAAACAAGACAGCTGCTTCCTTAGTCGGACCACAGCTCCCTGGAAAGGCTTTCTGTTTGCTCAAATGGAGGGAAAGAGGAAGGAAGTGTGGATTCAAAGAGAGGCTTCCTGGATCCCGATTCTGATTCTGGCAACTGTCTTGCCTAGACCCAGCCCAGCACTTTGCTCCTCTGTCCTTGCTTTTGGTACCTGCATCCAAGCTCTGGGTGGCAAGCCACCGCCTTGAGGGACGGGGGAAGAAACGGCTGTAATTTGTGGTTGCTGGAAGGTGATGCCCACATACCCCAAACACAGCACAGAAGAAGTGGTTGTCACGTGCCTTAAGATGTGTTTATGACACCAGAAAAGACACCTCACCCCTAGTAAGATGTGGCTACTATTAGAAAAACAGAAAGTAACAAATGCTGGTGAGGATGTGGAGAAATTGGAATCCTTGTGCACTGTTGGTGGAAATACAAAGTGGTAAGGCCACTGTGGCAAACAGTAGGGAAGTTCATCAAAAAATTAAAACTAGAATTACCATATGATCCAGCAATCCCAAGTGTGGGTAGTTGCCTGAAAGAACTGAAAGCCAGGACTTTAGGGGCTATTTGCACACACACACGTTCATAATAGCATTTTCACAACAGCCAAGAGGTGGAAGCCACCCGTGTCCACCAACAGGTGAACGGGTAACAAAATACGGTGCATAGCGTACATACCGTGGAGTATTATTCCACCGTCAGCCACAAAAAGGAGGGAAATTCTGACACCTGCTACAATGTGGATGAACCTAGAGGACATTATTCTAAGTGAAATAAGCCAGTCACGGGAAGACAAATACTGTACGATTCTACTTACGTGCGGTGCTTAAAAACAGTCAGAGTCCTGGAGAGAGAGAGTCAAACGGCGGTGGCCAGGGGCGGGGGGGAGGCGGATGCGGACTCAGTGCCTAATGGGGGCAGAGATTCAGTTTTAAAAGACGAAAGGGACTGTGGGGATGGACGGTGGTAATGGCTGCCCAACGGTGTGCTTGCACTTCATGCCATTGAACCACTCACTTAACAATGAATGGTTAAGATAGTAAATTTTATGTTATATATATTTTTCTACAACAAAAATACTGGGGCGAGGGATAACAAAAACAATCTAGCATATATTTGGTTAGAAAATATCACTTTCCTTGGGAAAGTACTGATACCAATATTGAACACGTACACCTTGTATGTATAACAACCCTAATAAGAGCTGCCACTTATTTAGAGGGAGACATAGGGCACCCAGAGTGCAGTAACACCATACTTCCCACTCGGCAGACCAGGAACCTGCCTGCAAAGCTGCGTCTTACGTGCTTCTGCGTCTCAGACAACAATTCCCGCTTTGTTCACCCTGTTCCCAGGAGCACTGGCAGCCTGGGACTTCCTCCTGCCTCCCCAGGACCTTCGCAGGCAGTTCCCTCCCCACCTGGAATGTGCTCTCCCCAGATACCTACGCGGCTCCCCTCCCCCTCACTTCCTCCGGTCTCTGACCCCCTGCCGCTCTATTATTGAGGCCTCCTCATGCTCACCAGAGCTAGAACACCCCTCCTCCTCCCTCTTCCTCTTTGTCGTTCCTCTTTATCGCTTACTGGTTTGCTCGTCTCCCCGACTAGGACAGAAGCCCCGAGAGGTCAGAGGTCTCTGTTTTGCCCAATGCTGTATCTTCCGCACTATGGAATGAGTGAATGAATGAACAGCTACTCGGGTTACCGGGACTGGTGGGCGGAGCAGCAATGGTCTAGATGCCAGGATTGGAGGGCAGGCCACTTCGGAGCCCTGGTTCTTCGCACTAAAGATTGAACCGTACAGTGGAGCCCGGTGCTAGAAGCACAGTTCAAGAGCCAGGAGCGGACACCGCCCTCCCTCCCTCTTCTCCATTCCCCTCTTTATCAGAAGGCTGACTTAGCTCTCTTCCCCACCCAGAGGGAGGGGGAAAGGGAGGCAGCCACTGGGAGCCAGCAACCATTCAGATCCTCTGGAGATGGGGGGAGGTCTGTTTTATCCCTGGAATCCCACAGTGATGTCTTCCCTCCGGCTTCCTTTATGGTTGATCAGCTTGAGCTAACTTTCCAAGACTGGCTCAGGCCTACGCCCCCACGCCCTGCTGCCATCAAAGTGGTCAGTGTCCCTCTTCGATGGCCCCAGGGCAGTCACTGTCCCCTGCATACTCATCACAGCTTCACTGTCCCTGCTTTCTCCAGACTGGAGGCCTTGCTCTTCTTCCTGGGGCTCCAGGGCTGGGAGAGCCTTGGGCAGATGGCAGGTGCTCAAATGTGTGTTAGTTGAAGAAGCAAAAGGGGGAAATGGAAAGTGGCCAGAGAGGAATGCAACTGATTCATATTCCGAGGGCTGGCACTACATACTGTTGTGTAAATTAGCACTACGCTTTTTATTAACGTTGGCTCTAGGTACCAACACCAGTGCCAATCAGAGTCCCAGAAGTCACCAAGTTTTTAAAAGGTCTTATTTATTTTTAGAGAGAAGGGAAGGAAGGAAGAGAGGGAGAGAAACATCGATGTGAGAGAGATGCATTGATAGGTTGCCTCTTGTACGCCCCTAACTGAGGACCTGGCCTGCACCACAGGCATGTGCCCTGACTGGGAATCAAACCGGTGACCTTTGAGCTTGCAGGCCAGCACTCAGTCCACTGAGCTACACCAACCAGGGCACCAAGTTTTATTTAAGATGTATGTCTGACTCAAACAAATATGCTTTGCCCTGCAAAACCAGTGTTACTACATAGTAACACTGTTTACTGCCTGCATTAGTCCCGAACTGCCCTGAGGGTACAGACACCAGTACCACAGGGTCCTATCTCCAGGTATGTCCTTCCCTCCAGCCCAGCACATTCTTCTTTCCCCAGAGGCAGGAAGATGTTTATACAGGGAGGGGTGGGCGAAGTAGGGGAATCCCCAAGGGGTGGGTGTGTTCCCCACCTTCCCTCCAGTCTCCTCTGGCTCCCTGGCAAGGACAGGGCCCTTCCTGGGATGCTTCAGGAATGGCCAAAGGGCTGGGAAGGTGCTGCCCCCACCACACCCAGAATTTTGATGATACTGTTGCTGTTTTCCAGATTTTGTGTTTGCCTCACCAGTGAAACCCGTCCTTCTTCATTTCCACTCCACCAAACTGACAGGTTTGCAGTGACAGAGTGTGACCCAGTGACTGTCCCTGCACGAAGCAGTTCCCTCCCTTGTTGGACTTGCATCTGACTCTGTGGTCTGGTGGGGCCCCTGCAGGTGGCTTTCGCCGGCACGTCATACACTTTGAGAACCCCTGGCTGAGACTAGAGCCAACTCACCCCAAATTTGCAGGTACCACCGGAAGGTCCTGATTAGATAGATCTGGGGACCCTTAGATCGCTCTGCAATCAGTTGCAGAAGAACCCCAGGTGATTCATCCAACAGCTAATGAAAACCAGACTCCAGAGCTTCCGGCCCCTTCCTGCCTGTCTGGCCTGAGCGTGCCTCCTGTACTTCCCATGGTCAGCTCTGCCCGGAGCTGCCTTTACGCCTGTCCCGTGCTCGCTGTCTAGGAACTCCCCGTTTGTCCTGTGAACCTAAAGATAAAAGGCCAAAGCGAGAGGCAACACGCATTTGTCTGAGAGCCACAAGAACATTCAGGCACAAACCCAAATAGTGTTCTGATTAGAAGGTGAAGGCAAGGTGTATTTGGGAAAGAGAAGGGGAATGGTTATGGGTAGAAGAGAGGAATTCCTATGGGTGGAGTATCTGCAAGAACAGATTAGCTAACAGTGACGCTAATTCTAAAGAATGTGGGAAGGGTTTCCAGGAACGACTATAAAGGACACAGGGCAAAACCAAGGAGGGGTGGGAGCACAGAGGGAGGAGGGTTTGGCTGGGGTCAGGGGAGGGAGGAGGGGGAGGGGGGAGTAAACGCAGACAGCTGTAATTGAACAACAATAACATAATTTAAAAAAAAATAAAGAATGTCTTATGGTAGTCATAGTCTTTCCCATTATCTTTGCAAACAGTTCTTTGGGACACAGTGTTGCTAGGCATAGTCCAGACGTTATTTATTTTGCCCAGTTTTAACATTCTGAAGGCTTGCGGAGTAAGATGGACAAGGCAGCTCCTGTGGGGTGCCAGCGCTGACCCCACTTTACGGTGGTCCATCTACATGATTTTTCACAGTCAAGTCGCCCAGGCTGGGCTTTGAGTCTGCGAAGCCCTCGTCCGTCACTCCCTCCACTCTGATGAAGTCAGGCGTGTTCCGCTCCCAGGATTCTGCCTGTTTCTCTCTCGGAGCCTGTGGCTGAGACTCCGTAGGTTGAACCCAATTCCCTTCTAACCCTCTCTTCCTGTGCTTTCCTCCTCCACCGAAACACCTGCTCACCTCCCTTGCAGCTAGGGATTACAGGACACAGTTCTGGGCAATGTTGAATAAGCACAAACCCACTGAAAATTTCTGGAAAGCCTTAGCTTTCCCAACGCTGGGGCTGCCCCTTTTCTTCTTCCTGCTCAGCAGCAATGGCTGGATCTGCCATCTCGGCACTCAGAGGGACAGGCCAAGAGGCAGTAGGCGTGGGCAGAGAAAGAACAGTGGGTCAGGTACAGAAGCTCCCCAGGGCAGAACAGCCGGGGTACCTAGCAATGGACTATTATAGGGTGGGACCTGATCCCCAGGGTGATCTTTCCTCCCCTAGCATATCACCGATCATGAGGATGAGACCCCCCCCAACCTTTCATATCGCTGGTGATGCGGTTTGAACTCTCCTCAAATAAGTTTTCCACTCGTGGCTGTTCCTCTTGCCCTTCTGGTACCCCTATAATTCGGATGTTGGAACGTTTAAAGATGTCCTGGAGGTTCCTAAGCCTCTCCTCCTTTTTAAAAAATCTTGTTTCTTCCTTCTTTTCTGTTTGGTTCTTTCTTTCTTCCTTCTGGTCCACTCCCTTGATTTGAGTCCCAGTTTCCTTTCCATCACTATTGGTTTCCTGTACATTTCCCTTTATTTCAATCAGTTTAGCCTTCATTTGTTCCTCTAAATTGTGGCTAAAATCAACCAATTCTGTGAGCATCCTGATCACCAGTGTTTTGAACTGTGCATCTGAAAGGCTGGCTATTTCTTGGTCACTTAGAATTATAGTGACCTGGGGCTTTGAGCTGTTCTTGAGTCATAATGTCTGGTCTGTTCGAACCTGTTATGTATGAGGAGCGGAGCCTTAGGTGTTTGCCAGGGCCGGGTGACCCATTCGCTGGGTTGTGACGCTGTACGTGGGGGTGGGGTCAGAGAGGGAAAAAATGGCACTTTGCTCTGCTCTGCTCTCTCTCGGATTTCTGTCTCCTCTGCGGCTTCCCACAAGCAAATTGGGCCCCTCTGGTGCTGGTTCCTGGGTGTGTGGGCCCGAGTACTCTCCAGGACCCTGTGGGTCTCTCCAACGAACTCTCTGTGAGCCTGGGAGCCTCTCCCGGCCCCTCGACCCCGAGAAAGTCTTTCCAGTTGGTGCTTTCAGGCTCTAAATACTGTCGCTGGGGCCCTAGCCTAAGCGGTCTGTCTCACTGGTCGCTCCTTCACTTGGTTTATCTGTGCACGAATGTGTGACCACAGACAGCCAGCCGCCCTGTGCCCTCACTGGGTCTGCCCGTCGCCACTCCACGCCTGGGATCCACCAACCACCTCTGCTTCCACTCCTGATTCGGTTGGACCAAACAGTCTTCCCAGCTCGACCCGCTTGGCCACTGACTCCGCCCCTCTTACCGGTCTGGCTGAATGGTTCGTTGTTGTTGTTGTTGTTGTCGGACTTCAGTACAGTTCAATTTTCACTGTTTTGGCTGCATTTTTATTTCTAAAACTTCGCTGTCTTTAAATTTACTTGTTGGAGGGAGCACAGTATTTCCGCCTACACCTCCGTCTTGTCTAGAAGTCCTTATTTCTTTAGTAAGCAGTTTAAAGATAATTATATTATGTTCATGGTAAAATAGTCAAGAGTATATAGCGAAGAATAAGTCTCCCTTTTCCTCCTGGCTCTAGTATTCCCTTAGGCACCCACTGTGGTCAGTTTCTTGGACGGTTCCAGAGATGTGCTGCCTTCTCGTGTATGTCAAAATGAGAGAAGGGTAAGGGGGGGCGCGGATATGAAATACATTTAAGACATGGCTGCTTCTTCTGAGAAACTCATAATTTTCTTGGGAAGGTAAGTCAGCTTGAAACCCATTAGTTGGTAGTGGGAAGCAGTATGTGGGAACTTGGATGTGGTCACCTGTTCACGACCACTGAGAGCCAGGATTTAAGCCCCGAGCGAGGCTCATTCGATAAACCATCTACCATCCATAAGTAAAGGGGTTGTCGCCCAGAAGTGAACCAAGACATGCTTTCTAGACCCCAGTCCCTAGCTATACCTTGAATACGCATGGTATTTGAATCCTTGTATCGCAGAGTTCTGGTTCTTAGGCTGGGACATACGTGAGTCTGGTGTTATCCAGGACTGGCATGGGACAATGAAATTAGCCATCCATCAAACTTTCTTGCTTAAACTATAGTTACAAGATGTCACAGGAAGAAACAAAACAGAACAGAACGAAAGCGCCCCACTAAACTGGAACACCATAGTGAGACTCAGGCTTGGAAACAGGACCCTTGTGAAAATGTGACATCTTCTGATCAGCCTCTCCACCTCATTTGGCAAATGAGAAAACCCAGAGAGAGTGGGTGGCCTGCCTACCGTCACTGGGTTCTCACTGGGTTCTCACTGGGTTCGTTTTGGGAGAATGAAGACCACAGCATGTGGTTCCCNGACATGCTTTCTAGACCCCAGTCCCTAGCTATACCTTGAATACGCATGGTATCTGAATCCTTGTATCGCAGAGTTCTGGTTCTTAGGCTGGGACATACGTGAGTCTGGTGTTATCCAGGACTGGCGTGGGACAATGAAATTAGCCATCCATCAAGCTTTCTTGCTTGAACTATAGTTACAAGATGTCACAGGAAGAAACAAAACAGAACAGAACGAAAGCGCCCCACTAAACTGGAACACCATAGTGAGACTCAGGCTTGGAAGCAGGACCCTTGTGAAAATGTGACATCTTCTGATCAGCCTCTCCACCTCATTTGGCAAATGAGAAAACCCAGAGAGAGTGGGTGGCCTGCCTACCGGCACTGGGTTCTCACTGGGTTCTCACTGGGTTCGTTTTGGGAGAATGAAGACCACAGCATGTGGTTCCCCTCTGGGCTCAGCACACTTCCTCAGGGTTGCCTTCCCTAACACAAAACGGGGGGGGGGGGGGGGGGGGGGGGGGGGGGCAGGGCGGGGAGGAAGCCTGCAAAAGAGGAATATGAGTTTGTTAATATCCTTCCCGAAACTTATTCTTTGTCCCCTTAACCCTTACTTACTTCAAACAGGAAGTGATGAGAATGTCAGGCTTGGAGGAACAGGTCAGGGGCTCAACTCCTATGTGACTGTCATAGTTCTCTTGCTATAAGCGATAGAAACCAAATAACTGAATTAAGCAGAAAACGTCTGGGAAGGTTAATAGGCAGCTCACAGAACCGCCAGGAGACATGGCCTCAGGTGGAACCTCCCTCCACGGGCACAGGAACTCCGATCGGTGGCCCTCTCCACCCCCAAGAGTGGACATTATCTGGGCTCCCGGCTTGCCCAGGCTCTAGTTGCAAGGGGAAAGCAAGGAAAGGAAAAACATAGCGTTTTCAGTTTCTCTAGTGGGAAGAGGTGCTTCCTCCTAATAATTAAACCATAAGGTGAAGAATCCTCCAAACTTAAGAAAGGGCCTCAAAGGGTGGGCAGCAGAGAGAGAGAGAGAGAGAGAGAGAGAGAGTTGTCTTCCACCTGCTGGGGCCCAAGGAAGATGGGACTCGCCCTAGAGCTGGCTGGGGAGGGAAGAGCCCTCAGCAGGGAGGGGGACACAGCGTCTGCTGAACAAGTGCAGTCTTCCTCTGTGGCGCAGGTGTGTGGTGTGAGTCACAACTCGGCTGTCCTCTCTGCGGTAGAGCTTAAGTTGCCGAATGCAAATCACATGCTGGGTGACACTGCCAACGCAGGAAAGGAAATTGAGCAATCCCAAGGAGAAATGAAGGCTAAATACGTTCCGGAAGGAAGGTTCCTTTCTGCCTACGTTGGTAGAGACACGATTTGAGTCGGGTGGAGGAGGAAGAGAGGCCAACTGACATTTAGCACTCACTGTCTTGAATGCCAGGCAGGCACCAGACGGTGGCTGACATCAGCTCCTTCAGCCTGGAGCAACAGAAAGGTACAATCTGATAACCTGAGGGGTCAGGGAAAGACTCCTTTCCACTTGTCACACTCTCTTGGCCTCTCTCCCCCTCTCAAAAGCTGCTCTTGAGAGGTGGAAGTGGGCAAGTAGGGGCAGGGCTTGCCCAGTTGGGTTTGGGGCCTTTGCTGGAGACTGGAATCACTAGATGATATGGAAATAAGTTCAGCATTCATGTAGTATGCCTTGTGAATGCTGCAGTATTCCTGGGTATTCCCATCTACCTGTGCTTAATATAAAGGAAACTGCTTATCTATACATAAATCATACTTACCAGATATTTTCCCAATCCAGAATTATTCTTAGTGATAAAAAAGATATTTACATGCCTGGTTAAATATTTGTCTAATTAGACAAGAAGCTTTTTTTAAAAAATCCCCAAAAGCCAGGCAGTCTGGATCAGTATTGGATACCAGATAATCCTAATTGGATCACAATTGCAACATAAAATAATTTGAATTTAATATTCAATTGCTGATCTTTTTAGGGTGTTATTGCTTCACCTCAGGGTCTCCCTAAATCCCTGGGCTCTGCATGCATCCCTCCTCCAGGCAGGCTTCTGGTCTGGTGGGCAGCTAGCTTTGACCCGCTTTCTGGAGCCCATGCTGGTGGTATCTTGGTTGAAACTGGTGACCAATGGCCTGAAGCCTGCCCACAGGTGTGTTTGGCTGAGGCTGATGGATTATAGGAGATGATGTGAACTTCTTACAGAGAGACATCTACAATGTTAGTAAAGGAAGGGTTTTGTTTTTTTGCTTAAAGAAATTTTTTAAAAGAACAAAGCAAAAAAACCTTTAGAACAAAGAGAAAAGGACAGATGACAGAAGAAAAATTTCAAGATGTTTTTGGGAAGGCAGAGGAGTAATACCTGGTCTAGCAGGGCAGAAAGGAGTATTGTGAGAATCAGGTGATTTCCCCTCTGAACCCCTAAGGGGTCAAGGTTACGAGGTGGAGTGCAGGGCCGGTCTGGCTCAGAGGGAAAACAGGGGAAGTAATGGAAGGTCTGTAAGACCACCCCACCCCCAGAATTTAGACTAAATTAATTGTAAGGGCTTCAGAAATAGTAGAGGGCAAGGACAGGAGCATAGAACCAAAAACGGGGATTAAGCACTTGAGGAATGGCTGAACCCTCGGCTCTCTCTCTCTCCCCATCCTTGTCTGCTCCCAGAAAACCCATAGCCAGGTGGTCACACATCTCAGGTAGTGTATTCATGATTTTCTGCAACAAAATAAAAAGAGAGAAAAACCATGCGGACGTTAGGGTGCTTGGCAAGAAAAGATCCGCTCCTCCTCAATCAGGCAAAGGAGCGGCTCTAGTGAACAAGGCCTGACCTTGATCGAGGTCTCCAGAGAACCCTTTAGCACCTCATTCTCAAATACAAGCAGGGGGCCGGGGCACACCAGGCGTTTGTGAGACACCTCGAACATAAAGGAGAAAAACAAACCAAATGAAAAAGAAACAGATAAAAGGAACTCAGAACTCAGAGACAACATAGAAAAGAGGGAAACCATTTTTTAAATTAACTAATATTTCAGCTAGGTAAGGGAAGATCTTGCATTCACAAGAGGAAACCAGGATGCTCCAAAAAAAAAAAAAGCACTGAGAGAACAAGTTCTTGAGCATTAAACATGTGATGGAAGAAACAGAACAGTTCAAACAATAATTAGAACTAAAATCAAGAAAGCCTTCTAGAAAGTAGAACAACAACAAAAAAAAGAGATGGGAGAAGAAAAGACATTTGAGGGACCAATCCAAGTATTGCAAAACCCCCTCTGAACCCTGAAGTGTACTGGGAGGACCCTGGCCACGGCCTTTGGGGAACAAGGACACACGGACCTTTCTTGTCCCCCTGCAAATGAAACTGTCCAGAGCACTGGGGTGGTGGCCAGTGTACTACAGTGATGGGCGGGGGGAGGTGGTGGCCAGCAGGGACCAGATGCCCCAGAAGTCAGCTTGAATCACAGAGATCACACTCTCGGCCTCATTTGAAAATTATTATTTAAATATTATCAACGTATCTTAGTATATGGGTACTACATGAAATATTCCAAAGGTTCAAAGTCTCCTTCCCCACCTCCTAGCCCTCCAGGCCCCTAACTAGATCCCCTTTTCCTCAGTTTCCAATAACATTTTCCTATGAGTCCCTCCAAATGCTGTCAGGCTCATCTCCACAGTGTGTGCAAGGCACCTTCGCTTTTCACACTCCCCCCAAGTCCTCCCAGCTTTTGCCCACTGACCTGCTCCAAAGCCACCCCCACATTTTAAGATATTTGTTCCAGCAGCACCACACCAAAATCTGTATTTGTTATCTATTGCTGCGTAACAAATTGCTGCAGAACATATTGCTGCCAAACTTAGCAGCTGAAGGAAACCACTAACATTTATCAGTTCACCCACTTCCAGTAGATCAGGAATGTGGGCATATCTTAGCTGGGTGGCTCTGTCTCTGGGTTTCTCATGAAGCTGCAGGCAAATGTCATGGGGGCCTCAGGAAGCTAGAATCTTGGGGGCCCTCGTGGGAGTCAGAGAGCCTGACAACCATACCTTCCCCAGAAGCAAATGATGTCACTAGTTTCTATATGCCTTTTGGAGATATTTTATTCAGAAACAAGCAATTATAAATACATGTGTTTGCTACCTTCTTCTAGAAAAATGGTAGCCTACTATACAGTGTCTGCACCTTGCTTTTTTCACTCAAAAATACATCTTTATCATCATTCCATATCACTATTTATCAGTGCATACCTAATTCCTTTTACCATCTTCATAGCATGCCACTGTACGAATGAAGCCTAATTCATTTAACCAGTCCACTACTGTGGGGTGTATAGGCTGTTCTGAATCTTTTTTTAACAGAGCGGAATCAGGCTCACACAATTCTAGCCAGGCAACTTTAGGCAAGTTACTTAACCTCTTTGAATATCAGTTTCATCCTCTGTAAAACAGCAACAAAACAGCCCTTCTTTCCTACCTCCCAGAGTCCCTGGGGGGATTAAATGAGATCAGTACATAGGGCAACAGCACCAAGTCTTCACCGCCAACCGGTCAGTGTTTGTCCGACTGTAAAGGCTGAGTCTGAGAGCCGGCCCCTTCCCTGGGGAAGCGCTTTCCTTCTTCCAGATCCGAAACCTTGCTATGCGGCTTCCTCTCCTGGTTCAGCTGCGGGAAGGCTTCACCCAGCAGGATCCAGTGTCCTATCCAAGGGAGCCTGCGGAGGGGCCGCCTCTGGGTGCGTCTCACGCCCTGCCCTCACGTTGTCACATTCCGAATTAGCCACAGAGCCAGCCGGGCTGTTTGCCCTGCCTGCCGCTGACCTAATTGGCAAGGACTGCGGAGCAGTGTCAGGCCCCGGGGCCTCCTGCATCCCTGGGGTGTTGCGGCAGAGCAGACCCCAGTTTGCTGACTGGGTGGATTTTTTCAACAGGAAGACATATGTTGGGAAAAAAACAGGAGAGAACTCCCTGCCATGGAAACAGGAAGAAGGCTGGCTCTGTTTGGGGGATTTATTTATTTGTTTGATACAGAAACAGCTTTGTTGACGTATCATTCATATGCCATGCAATTCACCCGTTTTAAGTGTACACTTGAATGGTTTTTACTATGTTCAGGAGGTGTGCAACCAGCAGCAAGATCAATGTCAGAACATTTTTGTCACCCACGAAGAAACACTGCCCATTTCCACCTCCTCCCCTCCAGTTCTAGGCAACCACTAATTTACCTCCTGTCTGTATGGATTTGCCTTTTCTGGACATTTCATATAAATGGAATCCTATAATACGCAGTTTCGGGTGACTGGCTTCTTTCACTTAAGCATAGTGTTTTCAAGGTTTTTCCATGTAGTATGAGTCAGTACTTCATATCTTTCTCTTGCCAAATATTATTCCATTACCCGGTTATGCCAGCTTTTGTCTATCCACTCATCAGTCGATGGACATTTGAGCTGTTTCCACTTTCTGGCTTTTATGAAAATGCTGCTGTGAACATTCACGTACAGTATTTATGTGGAAAGATGTTGCCTTTTCTCTATATATCTAGGAATGGAACTGTTACTTCATATGATACCTCTGTGTTGAACCTCTGGAGGAATGCCAGACTGTTCCCCAGAGTGGCTACACTATCTTACACTACCACCGGCAGTGTAGGTGGGCTCCGACTTCTTCACACCCTCACAAGCACTTGTTATCATCTGTCTTTTCTACGGTAGCCATCCTAGTGAGTGCAAAGTGATAATCTCATGGTTTTGGTTTGCATTTCCCTGACGCCTAATGATATCAAGCATCTTTTCAGGCACTTATTGGCCCTTTGCATATCTCCTTTGGAGGAATGCCTGTTCAACTAGAACTTCGAAAGGATCTCTTCAGCCTCAGTAAAGATATGGCTTGCTTCTGTGCCTTTCCTGAATGGGAGGAGGCAGGACCATCCTACCCCCTCAAACCATACTTCCGGGAAAAGTGAATCTCCAGGCAACAGCAGAGTAATTCTGTGGTGTAGTGGACACTATGGCCCCAGGTGGGCTTCCTTATTTCATTTCAATAAACATTTAATAAGGGTTTCTTTATGTCCCATATAGAGACTCAAAGGTGAATAAATTGTAGAGAGACAAATAGACAAACAAAAGAGTTTCAATACCACATGGCCTGCTGGCAGTGTAGAGAAAAAAGCAATCTCTTTTGTCAAGAAGGAGTAACGGTGGGAAGAGAGACGGGGAATTATGGGAGCTTCATGGAGGAGATGATATTTAAGCCAGGCCTAAAGAGTGAGTATGCGCGTGTCGTGAACAGGGAGAGTAAACAGCATGTACAACAACACAGAGGTTTAAACAGCATGGTGAGGTCCTCCTCTGTCTTCACAGTAAATGGCTTTTGAATGAGTCAATTGATTCCTGTACCGCAGTCTGATTCCAGCCCACCTCTGGGTTCAGGGTGGGTGTACTGGGGAGAAGGACAGAATAGGGAATAGAGTTCACCCCAAAGCGAAATGGGGCTCTCTGAGAGTTCAGTCTGATCGCTTAGTTGTCAAGGTTCACACAGCCTGATCCAGCCCATACACTAACTCGAAGAAAATGCATAATTCTGTCTCTCGTGAAAGGGTCAGTGAGAGGGACCAGTACCTGTGGAGAGGACTGGGTATGGCACCAACAAGGGGACTGGTGAGAGGGAGAGGGAGGGGACCCAGAGGACACACTTTTTCTGTTCTATACCTCCGTTTGTCCTTACATCTTACCTAGCATCTACAAACTTGTAATGAGTAACTCAGTGAATGAAGTCAAAAGATGAACTCTTGGCATAAAACAAGTACTCTTCTTTCCTCCCTAAGTGCCAAAACATATCCCATTGCCCTGGACCCTTGGCCTCTGGAAGCTGGGAAAAAGCCAATCCCAGTTTTCCTAGAAGCGCCAGGAGAGCCGCCAGCTGGTTGTGAATTTAGCTCCCGTTGCTCCTGTCTGGGTGTGACCAGCTCCCCCAGGTTTGTGTTGCAGTGGACAGTGTGGTGTGTCAGTCAAGAAGCTTCCTGATTCAAGTCACTGAGAGCTCTACTCACATGGTTTTAAACGATAATAAAAGGCTTATCACACATAGCAAGAATTCGGGAGGTCAGGAGATTTCAGAGTTGGTTAATTTACTAGCAACACTGGGTCATCAATGACTCAGGTTCTTGCCGTCTCATCTTCAGTGGACTGGCGTGTCCTCTTAGGCCCACTCTCCTCATGGGCCGAAGATGGCTGCTGCAGCTCTATGCTTTACATCACAGACAGCCATGACCAGAGTTAGGAAAGGCCTTTTTCTTGCCATTCACCTTTTTTTTTCAGGAGCCAGGAAGGCTTTCCTAAAAGCCCCCAGCAGACTTTTTCTCACATCTATAATGGCTTCACATATCCTTACCTATCAACCACAGACACAGGGACCAGACAACTATGATTGGCTTAGAGTTTAACCAATCAGGATTCAGCTTCCCTGGTGGAGAGGAGACCAGCCTCCCCTGAAGCTATGACCATCTGATACACAATTAAAGCTGGTGTCCGTATGGTAGGCAGCTAACAAAGTTTGCTACACATGTGGGCATTGCATACACTCCGTCTGTTAGAGGAGGGCAGACTCCCCCACAGGCATTTACATACGCATGAAGTAAACCTCTTTCACTTCTGTGAGTCCTACTTAGTGCTTTTTCAGCAATCCTTGCTCTTTGCTGAGAATTTTAAGTCTCTTTTTTATTTCTCAAAATGTTTTAGCTCTGATAATCTCACTACTTTGTATTTGATTTCTCAATTTTCTTCTAATTTATCTGCAGACATTCTTTGAGTCCGAAGATAGAAGTGGACCCTTTGGAAGGAATCCATGCTGGTTTCTATCAGGCACTGGAGAATGCTATCTGCCAGGAACCACTGCACATCCTCAGCTCGAGGTTTTGAAATTTAGGCTGCGACCCTGTGTGAGAACCAGCTTGGGTTTAAGATTTCTTGGGGGTGGGTTAGGGAAGAAATTCTACACCATTCTCAGCACTAAGATTTATGATACGTTATTTTCCTTGTACACTGCTGGGAGTGGGGGGTGGCATTTTTAATTCACCTTTACTCTGATGGTGCAGACCTTTGGAACCCCGTATTCGTGAGGGGCTCTCCAACTAAACCCCTCACATTCTGCAGGCCCCAGGCTTTGCTGCATTATGAAATCAGTCAAGTTCACCAGGGTAAAAGCTGCCCTCGGTGCTTTTCTCTGCAATTATCTGAAGTCTACTCTCTCACCAGCTCATAGATATACTCAAGAAGAAATTTATGTTTTTATTAATTTATCTTTAGAGGGGAAGGGAAGGTGAGAGGGGGAAAAATATCAATGTATGGTTGCCTCCTGTGCATCCCCGGCTGGGAACTGGCCTGCAACCCAGGCATGTGCCCTGACTGGGAATTGAACCGTGGTTGTTTGGTTCCCAGGCCAGCACTCAATCCACCGAGCTACACCAGCCAGGGCTCAAGAAAAAATTTTAATATTTCATCTGTCACAATTAGTAGTTTTCAGTGGGTCAGTTGGTAGGATTATTTAGTCTGTGATGTTACCAGAAACAAATGCTGTTGTCTGATTCTATATTGACATTCATTGGTTTACAAAAACTGTGAAAGACAGATTTAAAGTGAGGGAGTCCTTTGGAAATCTCAGTTTTCTCTTTTTCGTTAATCTATATTTTAACAGAAAATTGGTCCACATGATACAACATTTACGTAATACCATAGGGCATTTAGTTAAAGTCTAATGGTACATTTAGTTAAGACGTTTAGTTTAAGTCTTTCCACTCCTCGCTGCAGCGGCTCCCCCATTTCCCTCCTCTTCCAGAGACGTTTTCTACACATATAAACATTACATGTTTTCCCCTGCTCCATCCTTTTTTAAAAATACAAATGATGACTGTTTTTTTAATCTAATAGTATGTCTTGGAAATTGTTCCCAACTAGTACACAAAAAACTTTTTCAGCCTCTGTATGGCTTTGTAGCACTAAGTTACATGTGGGTGTTATAACATATTTAAGCAGGCCTCTGTGGACATTTAGGTCATTTCTGAGCACACACTGGTTAGAAGTGCGCTTCTAACCAGCGCCGCAGCGCATACCCTGGCTCCTATGCCATTTCACGCTGCATGAGGGTATCTGTAGGATCAGCCCTGAAGTGGGGTTGCTGGGTCAAAGGGCAGGTGCATTTCTGATTTTGACAGAGAGGTTGTAACAATTTATACTTTCACCATCAACATGTAAGGAATAAAGTGTGCTGCTAAACTTTTTGACCTCTGTCAATCTGATAGATTAAAAGTGGTAAACAAGAAACAAGCTTCTTGATGTTCTGGAAAAGTAACTTTTCCAGAAAAAGTTAGTCAGAGGGTGGGAGAAAACACATGATTCCTGTTGACCCGGAAAGCAAACACGTTGAAGCAGCTCCTGGAATTTCCAAATAGATAGGATTAAAGATTAAACGTAGCAAAGAATCTTGGCAAAGATTCCTCTCTGACTTGGTCAGGTAGAAGATTTTTTCTTTAGAGTTCTTTTTGTCCTTCCTAAAACAAATCCTGATAAAGACCCCAGGCATCCAAAGTCAACCGAGTACAGCAAGTTTAAAGCAAAGGAATTTCCCTATTGTGTTGACAGGAAGAGGAATACTTACAATCTGCGCTCGTGGCTTACATGTTACCCCCCAAACTAGCTTCCTTTGTTTTCATTTCCAGTAGGTGGGAGGCTATAGGGATGTTCTAGACCGGTGCTGAGCCAGTAGAACTCCCTGTGATGTGGAAATGTTTTCTATCTAAGCCATGCCATATAGAAGCCTCTAGCTATTGAGTCCTTAAAGTGTGGCTAGTGTGACTGAGGTATGAAATTTTTATTTTTACTAAGTTTTACTTAATTTATTTTTAAAAAGATTTTATTTACTTATTTTTAGAGAGAGGAAAGGAGGAGAGAAAAACATTGATGTGCAAGGGAAACATCCGTTGGTTGCCTCTCACAGGCTCCCCAACATACGCCCCCAACTAGGGACCTGGCCCACAACCCAGGCAGGGGCCCTGACAGGAAGTCAGACCAGCAGCCCTTTGGTTTGCAGGCCAGTGCTCAACCCACTGAACCACACCAGCCAGGGCTAAACTCAATTTAACTTTAAATAGCCCTGTGTGGCTACTGGCTACTGTTGAATAGCATAGTTGTAGGTGACTTGCGTAGAGTTTTCTTGACTAGGAGGCACGCCCGGGCCTTACTGAATTGGGGCGCCCACGGCTACAACCTCTGACACAACTGTGGTTGTTGCTGATACACAAGAGGACTATGTAGCTTCCGACTTTTATAAAATAAAAGTAAATAAATGCTAAGAGGAGAGGGCACTGTGGGCCCATCACCACCCCATGTCCACCCTCCCCCGAGGGCCAAGGATGCACAAGGGAAATCGGGTATTGGGTTGAGGTACACAGGGGGCTGAGGAGGGAGTTTGGGAAGGAAAGTGGGGGAGGCGGAGGTGCTGCGCTTTCTCGGATGATCCGGCTCTGTGCGTTTCCCTTGACCGCTTTGGTCCTAATACCTTACCAAAATTATCAAAGAGAGGACTCCCAGGAACGAGACAGTTATTTTACTAATGCCCACAATGTGCCAGCAACCAGACAAGACATAGAAGTAATGACCCCCCCTCCTCCAGGGCCGTATACCGGGTGGGATGGTTCACAAAACTGTAAAGGACAGTGAACAGAGGTGGAAGTCACCAAAAAGGAGAAAAAAATGTATAAACCAGTGGCATGTGTCATTTTCTCTGGATTTTAAAAAACATACATGCTTTTGTTCTTCCCCATCTGATTATAGAAATAATATTTGTTCTTTATGGAAAAGTTGAGATAACATATAAGCTCAGAGAAAAGAATATTGGCTGGAGTATTGTGAAAGATTTCTTTTTAAGATTTTATTTATTTATTTTTTTAGAGGGACAGAAACATCAATGTGTGGTTGCCTCTCACATGCCCCAGACTGGAGTCCTGGCCTGCAACTCAGGCATGTGACCTGACTGGGAATCGAACCAATGACCCTTTGATTTGCAGGCCAGCACCCAACCACTGAGCACACCAGCCAGGGCGTGAAAATATTTTCTTAACTAATGTTCTAGATCATTGTTTTGAGTGACTATATCTTTCATCCTGGGGATAAACTATGATTTGACCAATGTCCGTTGTTTACAATTTTTCACTTTTATAAATAACTCCACGATAAGGAGCCTTATGTGTTAAACTCTGTGTACATATCTAATTGTTTATCTCAGCCCACTTCCTAGAAAGGGAACTGCAGAATTAATAGGTGTAGTAGTCAGAACATTGCAAGTGACAACAGCTAAGTGAAACCAGATGAAGAAACAACAACCAAAGGAATTTATTGGCCTACATGGCTAGGACCTGGGGCAGCCAGGACCTGGGGTGAGGATGGCAGCTCTTATTCAGGAGTGGCTGGGTCTGGGGCTCAGACAATGTTCTCTGAACTTCGTCTTGCTCTGTCTCTGAGATGTGCTTTCTCCAGGTCCCACAAAAGTTTCAAGCTTCCGCTCCAAACCAGCACTTCAGCAACCACAGTAAAAAAGGAACTTTCTTCTCCAATGGTTAAAGCAGAAGTTCCATCCTTGTGCAGGCAAGAGTCTCTGCCTATGCTTGGGTGGGTGGAGGAATGAGGAGTTAGACCAGCCCCACCCACCTGAAGCATTGGGACTATGGAGAGAAGGAACAATGGTTCATTATAGAGAATTCGAAGTGCCATTATGGGGGTGGTGAGGTGGGGTAAGCCAGGCGGGGGTCTTCACTGCCACCAGCAGTGTCTGAGAGGGCTTCTCCCTGCAAACTCTTGGCTACAATTTTCCCTGTTCAATGGGTGAAAAGGACGTCCTGTTTTATTTTGCATCAACTATTTTTATATGCTTATTGGTCATTGTAATCTGTCTTTTGTAGCTTGCTCATTAAAAAAATTAGAGCCTTCACCTGTTCGTGTGTCGAGTGTCACACATGAGGTGGCCGTCCTTGCACCGTGGCAGCACCGCCTGAATTAGGGCGGCTTCGGGTGCAGCCCCAGATCCGCAGCGCCGGTCCTGATCTGGACGGTGCCACTCCGTTTCTGTATTTGGCTATTTTTCCAGATATCGTCTCAAGCGCTCAGAAAACACTCCTTTGTCACTTTAATTGAAATGATATTAAACTCGTAACTTTATTTAAGAAGTACAGCATCTTAACAACATCCAATATCTTCCCCTTGAGGAACACGGTTTATCTTTGCCCATTTGACATCCTTCATTAAGGGTTTGAGGCTTACTATTTTCATTTATGTTGCTATCATTAATATAAAACAAAGTACATGTATTATACATATATTATATAATCTCATTATTTAAACTAACATATAGAGGCCATTGATTTTTATAGACTTATTTTATAACTGGCCTCCTTGGATTTTTTAATGTCAATGATCCCTTCGTTCCTTCTTTTTCTCATTCTGAAATGACTGGGATTTGGGGACCAATGGTAAGCACCACTGATGGAGGTTTTAGCCTAACGTTAGTGGGGATACCCCAAGTATCAACCATTAAGGTACTAATTTGTGATACTTACAAAAAGCAGCCATCTAATTCTTTTTTTTTTACTTTTATTTTTTTTATCCTTACCTGAGGAGGGGTGGAAGAGAGGAAGAGAGAGAGAGAAACACTGATGTGAAAGAGAAACATCAATTGGTGGCCTCCCATACTGACCGGGGATTGAACCCACAACCTAGGTATGTGCCCTGACTGGGAATCAAACCTCCCATCTTTGGGTGTATGAGACGACACTCTAGCCAACTGAGCCATCTGGTCAGAGTTCTAATTCTTTTTTTTTTAATTGTTGTTCAAGTACAGTTTTCTGTCTTTTACTCCCATCTCAGCCCACCCCTCCCCCCAGTGCTCTCCAGGGGTTCTAATTCTTATTATAATAGTTTTTGATTGTTTTAAATTTAGGAATGGCTGTCAGGATGGGTTTAAATATTGGTACCTTTCTATTGATTTTGCCTGGATTGCCCTGTAAATGTATACTTAGACCTGACTGGTGTAGGGTCCAGGAATGGAGAAGGTTGAGTGGATTGAGTGGATTGTGGATTGAGCGCAGGCCTGAGAACCACACAATTGCGGTTCGATTCCCAGTCAGGGCACATGCCTGGGTTGCAGGCCAGTTCCCAGCAGGGGATGCATGAAAGGCAACCATACATTGATATTTCTCTCCCTCTCTCCTTCCCTTCCCCTCTAAAGATAAATAAATAAAATCTTAAAAAAAAAGAAACTCATAGAAAAAAATACATATATACTTAGAGGCCTCTCCTTGACCTTGAATTCAGGAGAGTTTAATTTTACCCATATTACATCTGTTTTAATGTTACTGTTTTGTCCTCAGCAATATCTTTAACTCTTAGTTATTATCTTCTCAGTGTTTTCTACATTTACCACCCTTTCTCTCATTACTTTCAACTTTTATCCTTTTCCTCTGCATTTTAGGAGGACTTTTGGCCTCCATTTTATGGGTTCAGTTTTCTATATTGTTGAGTTGAGGGACTTAACTGCTTCTCTGCATTTTCAAATTCCATTCTATTGTTTCAGTGTATAGGGTGGGGCAACAGGAGGTTTACAATACCTCTTATGGAAAACAATGCAATGATTAATAAACAATAAGACAAGAACAAACTGTGTTTCGTGTACTGAGAAACGTAGGCTTACTTTTGCCCCACCCTGTGTTTGCATTATTTTATTATCTGATTCCCAGTCAGGGCAATTTGAAAACTACTGTACTGGCCTCTACCTCTCACTTAGTCATCTTTTCGAGTCAGTCTCCTGCTGGAGAACATGTTTCAGCTACTGTTTCCCAGAGTGCACGTTTTGATTTTGTTGGGATCACAGTGCAATTTACCATCTACATTTTACTTCTGGTTCCTACCATAACTCTGATGTCAGCTGGAATCAACCTGTCCCCGAGATCCAGATGACCTGGGGCCAACCTGCCATTGCAGGCCCTTTGGGCAGTCCAGCGCCACACACAAGATTTCGGTGGGCTCCTTGTGGTCACCATTTGCTCCAGCTTCCTGCTCCTGCTCATCCAGGGCTCATTTGCTTCTTCTGTGTCATGCTCGTTCTCTTCTCCTCAGGGCCTACCTTCTCTCTGAGGTTGTTGAACTTCCAGCTCTTCTTCTCCTCAGACTCACCCCACGGGGTGACCCCTCTGATCTGCTCCAGCCCCTCCCAGTTTTGTTTCTTTTTATTTTTTTATACCTCAGTCTTTTTGCTCACCAGAGCACATTGGCTATGCCTAGAAAACTTCGTCTTCAAAGCTACCCATGTTCAACAAGATAGGTTCTTTTTTTATGTTTTATTTATTTATTTTTAGAGAGAGGGGACGGGAAGGAGAAAGAGTGGGAGAGAAACATCAATGTGTGGTTGCCTCTCATTTGTCCCCCAACTGGGGACCTGGCCTGTAACCCAGCCATGTGCCCTGACTGGGAATCGAACCACGACCCTTTGTTTCACAGGCCCGTGCTCAATCCACTGAGCTACACCAGCTAGTGCAAGATATGTTTTTTAAAAATTTTTTGATGAAAAATTTTTTTAGAGAGAGAGGAAGGGGGAGAGAGAGAAACACGTTAATTTGTTTTTCTACTTCTTTATGCATTCATTGGTTGATTCTTGTATGTGCCCTGACTGGGGATCAAACCCCCAACCTTGGTATGTTGGGACTACCCGGCCAGAGAAAGATATGTTCTTAAATAAAGACATCTAACTCCCCTGGAAAAATTATATATTCAGCTCATAATGTAATATTTTTTCTGCCTAGTACATTACATTTCACCTTATTTAACAAGGTGGTTTTCTTCTTGAGTCCTATGTTCTCTTTCCTTTATGATACAGAATATTTTCATGATTCCCATATTGGTTTTTTTCCTGCCTTCCCACCTTTGAAAATTGAGAGATTTAACTAAATGTCCCATGAGACCCTGAAACAGGGTAAGTGATCCTCTTCAGAACCAATCACTGTTCCCCCTCTACCACCCTGTCCCAGAGGATGCTATGATGTTCTTCTTTAATCTCAACGTGAAGCTCCCTGTGACCCTTAACCTATGCAAAGAAGGAAGGCCTCCAGGGCTACAAGCTGATGGGCTGAGGCTGACTCTAGGTGTACGATGCTGCACCTGGGTCAACTCTCTCTACTGGCCATCTGGCCGGTCTGGGGGCCCACGGTCCCGGGTAGAGCCCAGCTATTGTGGTGCCCGCTGCTCGGGAAGCAGCGTTCCCCCTGTCAATAGGGCAGTCACTGGGCCTCCCGAAAAACTGCTTTTTAAAGGAGTGATGGGCTCAGGGCCTGTTTTTATCTTTCATTTCTGTTCTTCCTCATTAGGAGAAATTACTGGGACCCGGATCTCCGTTACTATTCTAGGATTCTGCCTCCTGGGGGAAAGGAGGATCAGGTCAGGATGTCCTACGCTCTTCCTTCAATGCAGGATTGCCTGCTACAGTCCAGTAGACATTCTTCACGTTTCTAAAATGTAGATGACAGCCTCTTCTTGTTGTAGCATTGATGTTCTTTTACTGTGTTATTCCTTTCAGGAACTGGGGGTACCGAATGGAATGGAATTAGATTTTAGTGTTCAAAGTCACCATCTTACCCCAAAGTGCTAATAAATTCTTATTAATTAACCTTACTAATAAATTCTTTTGTTACTAAAAAAGTCATTAATATTTTTTTCTTTTCTACTTTCTGGAAAAGTTTTTAGGTTTAAATCAGATATTCCTAAGATTTTTGAGTTTTGAACATGTCAGGAGAAAAGGCTTACTCAAAAACAAAACAAAACAGAACAGTCATAATTTACCTGCACACAGAGAGACAGAGTAGCACTGCCTCTAATTTTGTTAAGATAATCTTTGGATTTCTTTACTCCTGGTAGAAAAAAAAATCGGCTTAGAGAAATTTGAACACTTCCCAAAAATAATACCCAGCTGAAAATTCCTTTTACTAAAGTTTTCTCAGGAAGCAGAGCAAGGCTTTCCATTTCCTAGCATGTGCCTTAAAGGTCAAAAGAACGGGGAATGTTTTTAAGGGCATCTGGTTTGTTTTTGTTCTCACCCGCCCTCAGATCCCCTGGGAGTGCCAGACCCTAGTAACCAAAATAATCTAAGGTGTGGAAGAGACAGCAGACACCTGTTAGATGGGACGCACCCCAGCCAGAACACTGACCTTGGGTCAGCTCTGCACCTAGTTGCGTTTTCAACTTGGAAAAGTTCCATCTGTTTGGTAACCAAAATCAAGGAGGGAAAACTGCCCCCAGTGAGCTCAGATTAAGTGGCACTGGCAGAAAGATTATAGATCAGACGAGGTTCTGTTTGGCAAGCAAAGGGCCACGAAGCAGGCAAAGTCCATGATGGAGTGGCCCCTGGGACTAAGTCCCAAGAGCAGGTTCAGAATTCTGCACTGCCACAGACAGCAGAGGGTTGCGAGTTCATCTAAAGATGCTTTCTTAGTATTTCCCTGGAAGGTTCTTGCCAATAGTATTACCTGCCTCAGTTCCTTGATTGGTCCCACCTATTCTGAAATTATTACCGACAGCACACTTTTTCTTACTTTCATACATGAGTTTGCTAAGCTCAACTTGGAATTGTGAGCGGCAGTCATTTCTGTTCCATGTTATTAATCAATTTGGAGACTTGAGGGTACAAGAGATGTATGTATGCATGCAGGGGTGTGGTGGGGTGTGTGTGTGTCAGATAACGAAAGGTCCAAACTACCTCTAGCAAAAAGGGAAGTATGTCACTCGGGGTGAGTGGCATAACTGGCCTCAATGGGTCCCATAAAAAGCCCCTGGAGGTCTTTGTGCTTCCCCCAACCTGTTGTGTAAACAAGAATACCTTGTTTTGCCATAGTTTAGAATATTATTAATAATTAAATAGCATTGTCTTTGATAATTTACTGAGTTGGCCTTATAAAACTATAGTTTTAAACGCATTTTTAAATCTGTCACCTTGAAGGTATATGTGTCGGGGCAGGAGGATGGAACAGTCTGCAGGCCTCCATGTGGGCTTCAGTCCCAGGGCCAGCAACATCCCAGGGGGTGTGGGCCCGTCCTCTGTACTGACAGTTTTTCTCTTGACAAGGGGCTCCCTGGATTCTAAGAAGTAAGATCTCCTCAGTTGCCTTGCACATAAAGGACAGCTTGTTCCAGGTCTCTCGCCATCCGGTTCTAGCTTTTACATAATCCGTATGGACAGCTTGATACCCCCATCTCGTGCCAGGGCTAGGGCCTTAAAAACAACAAACTGCTTAAGAACAAGACTCAGTTAGAACTAAAGAGCTGGAAATAGACTTGAGTCCAAATGATGTCTTTGGAGCAGAAGCACTGGCACTACCTGGAAGCTTGAAAGAAATGCAAAATATAAGGTCTCACTGCAGCCAGACTGAGTGAGAATATGCATTTTAACAAAAGTGCAAGAAGGAATTCTGCAACTGTGGACTGAAGTGATTGACACAAGTGATAAAGGTGAGAATGAGAGGGAGAATGGTGACTCCGGATAAGTGAGGTGCCTGGGGAGGGACACCCCCAGAAGTACTGGGTTCTGGGTTTTCTGGCTAATAAGAAGACTTGGGAAGCAACCTAGGAACCCAACAGTCAGCCACTGGGTCCAGGAATGGAGAAGATGTACTATAAGATATTTTAGGGTGTCTATCTACTCCCTTTTCTGGGGGACTCCTGTCCCTACAGCCAGCTGCCCCTGAATGATCATGTCAAATACTATGTGACCCCGACCCCCCCCCGCCCCCCGGCCACAACCCATATAATCAGAGACAAACCTCAAACCCAAAGGCACCTTATTCTTGGCCTGATCAATGACCTCTGATCTGGCTGGTAAATAGGAGCTGGGTCACTGGATTCCTCTTTTGGGACATTTAGAATGGTGGGTGGGAGTGGCGGAGGTTCTGGGAAGTTACGCAGTTGAGACTGAGTAGTCCTAATGGGTCAAGTACATGCCTAAGGTATGAAGTAATGGAGACAGTGAGCAAGCAGAGGAAGCTGGCCAGAAAAAAGAGTGGGAGAGGAATGGAGTAGACAAACATACAGGGGTGGCGCTGAGGAAGAGAAAGAGACTGACGGGGCCTCAGGTTCCACTCTCCTTCAAACCCATGTTTAAATTTTTCTGGGTATGAGCCTTGGATTCTGGCAACCAATAGACGTTTGACTAGAAGAGTAGGTAATTAATTTCTAATAATCTAATCCTGAATAATCTAAGAATACTGATTTATAATCCTTCTATTAGTATTGACCAAGAAATTGGGAAGGGCGGGAGAGTGAATTTTGGTGGCAAGAGAGAATGTCTCTGAGGCCTTACGTCTCAGTGTTTGGGCACTCGGTTTGGTACTATGACAGCATGTTTTATTTCTTATTATTTGGTTTGTCTCTCTGTGTTTTCAAATCAGACAAAAATGTTCAAAAGTCCAACAGAAAGCTAAGATTAGGAGTATTGCTGGTTAAGTATTTCTTTCGAGTTTAGATTACCCAAATCAATTTTGGTAACAGGGTCTTGATATTTTAAACTGGGAAGCTTAAGTAGGGAGACTTAAAATAACAAAGCTACTGCGGTATCGGCCTGAACCTGTGTCCACCACAGGGTTACGTAAACACCTCTGACTGCCGTGCGGGTTGGGCGGTGCAAGTAGCGGCCCCAAAGGAGTCGGATCTTGAGAGTCCGCCTATGTGCGCTGTTGCGGAAGGAGCAGAGCCGTCTGCCCTTACAGAGGACGGGGTCTTGGGAGAGCGGTGTTTGTCAGAGCGCTAGGGAGGGAGGGGCTTCCGAAGATGCTGAAAGGGTCTTATCCCTAAAATGTCTGAAACACCAGGGCACAGCCACATGGTTTTGATGCCGAGGTGACATGAAAATGTGACAAAAATGGAGGAGGGGTTCCCCTCCTTCAGCGGTGGGCTTCTGGGCAATGAGAGCGTAACAGGGTTGGGGGCGGGGGTCCCCTGAAGATAATAGAGTGTATTCCCCCACAACCCTGGATGGGGGAGGGGGGAGCAGATGATACAGTGTTTAAGATACTGTGCATGACAATGGCAAGTTAATAGCCACGCCTTTCCTGAAGGGAAGAGGACTAGCACCTAGGGGAAAAGGTTTACGTGACTTTGAGAGCACGTAGTGACTTGTGAGGGAGGCACAAGCCAGGGGAGGCAGATGTCCACTCCAGATGCCCCCGTGTCACTGGGAATTCTTGCCCTGACTAAAGATGGCAGATGCTAACACATCACCTTTGGATATGAGATTGTGCGGGAAGTTCCAGCAGAGCCTCCAAAATGAAGGTGACTGAAAGAGAAGAGAATTCCCCACAAGGTGAGAGTGACTGAGAAGGGAGGGTGCTCCATGAGGTCTGGTGTTTAAGGGGGAAGCTACGGAGTTTGGAGTAAGAGCATGCCATGAGTTCTGGAGTAAAAAGGGGAGGCCTGCTGGGAAGCTGGCCTGGAGAAGATGGGGACAGAGGGGGTGGAGCTGTGGGGACCCGCCTAACCAAGCACGGATTTGTGGGAAATGCTGGGAGCTGAACTGTGACCGAGAACGCTGAGTTGCTGACTTTGGCTTCTCTGAAAGACATACAGAGAAGTCACTCTCTCCGGACTATGCATCCCTGGACCCCCTGCCCCCATGACCTAGTGTAACACGGCAAATATTTCCCTGAACCACTGAGTGGGGGCTGAGAACAGCGCACCCCAGATCCTGAAGGAGAGAGCTGCCCCGAGAGGATGGGGACTCTGAAACTCACAAGTGCACATTCCAGAGAGGATGGAGATCGTTTGCAGGAAGGCTTAGAAACAGATAAGGATACGGGGGAACTTTGGGGCACAGTTTTGGTTTATAGTCTTTTGGGGGGCAAGGGAAATGCTGGGGCTGGTGGAGAGGAAGACTGAGAAGGAGTGCTCTCAGTGCCCCCAGGCTGAAACCATGTTAATGAAAACCTATTTCTGCCCTGGCTGATGTAGCTCAGTGGATTGAGCACGGGCCTGCGAACCAAAGGATCAAGGTTTGATTTCCAGTCGGGGAATGTGCCTGGGTTGCAGGCCAGTTCCCAGCAGGGGATGCACGAGAGGCAACCATACATTGATATTTCTCTCCTTCTCTCCTTCCCTTCCTCTCTAAAGATACATAAATAAAATCTTTTAAAAAACCTATTTCCTTCAACACTAATTGATGGGTCATGTGTCAAGGCGCCACATGGCCAAGGCCCATTTTGGTCAGTTACAAGGATGTCAGCACCACTGAGCACCCCAAGCCTCCTGGGCTGTCTACATTTTATTTCAAGATGGCTTATTAGCTTCTGTGTTGTGTGACTTGGTTTTATTCATAGTCTACACATTGAAATGCTGACAACACNCCTTTAAACAAACCTATTTCCTTCAACACTAATTGATGGGTCATGTGTCAAGGCGCCACATGGCCAAGGCCCATTTTGGTCAGTTACAAGGATGTCAGCACCACTGAGCACCCCAAGCCTCCTGGGCTGTCTACATTTTATTTCAAGACGGCTTATTAGCTTCTGTGTTGTGTGACTTGGTTATGTTCATAGTCTACACATTGAAATGCTGACAACACCTGTTTTTAATTTTTGAGCTATTGATGTCATACATAACCCAAATCTTTGCTTGTCTTCTGGTCTCCCGTAGGACTTGACTACCGTGATCTCTTATGGGGTCTCCCTGCTTCCATTGTTGCCCTGCACTCCATTTTCAGCATAATAGCTGGTGGGCACTTTTAAAAACGGAAACCTCCTCTTTATAGTCCAAGGTCTTCCCATCACCTCTAACATGCACCAAACTCCTCACCCTGGTCTACAAGTCCTGTGTGGCCCTTGCTGATCCCTCTGACGTCTCTTGTTTCAGCTCTACTTTCTGTTTTCACTCCATTCACATGGATTTTCTTTCTCAATCAACCCAAGCTCCTATCCTCCTTCGAGCCTTTGTGGAAACTGGTCAAGCTGCCCGGCCTCCTCATGTCAACTCGAATGCTACCTGTATTGCCAAACCTCACTGGATCTCTTTGTTTAAAGTGGTCTGCTCTTTGCTGAAGCCACTATCACATGACTGTGTTTTATTTTTTTCATCGAATGTGTCACTATCCAGAATTTTCATGTTTCTGTTTCTTGTTTGTTTGGTTGTTGGCTGTCTCCCTCTGATGCAATGGAAGCTTCACTGCAGCAGAGACCTCATCTGCCTCCTTCGCTGTTGTATTGCCAGCTCCTAGAACAGTTTTGGAGACACAGAAGGTGCTCAATAATAGGCATCGAAAGCAGGGATAAGTGATCCACCCCCTGTGTCCAATCTCCCGCTGGCTGTTTGGGTGGTACACCTGCATTTGCTCCTCTGGCTCTGGCGGCGCCCCTCTTCACATTCACCTGTTTCTGGCAGTTCTGATACACTACTCAGAACAAGCCCAACCTTGGAATTTTCTCCAGCTCTGGAAGAGGAAAGCTAGCGGATGGTTGACTTTGTGTATTTAGATTTCAGTGAAACCATCACTTCTCATTCTACATCCACGTGACTGTGCAGATAAATCTTTTCTATGAGCTCTTTGCTCTGCCTTACTGCTCTCTGTGTGTGGACCTGGTTCTCCAAGAGAGCAGACCTACTTACCGGCAGCACCTGGACCTCGTACCCAAAGAGGCCACCACCAAAAAGATGCTGATTTGCTCTCCTAAGTTCCCATTTGAAAACTCCTGGGGAAAGACTCACCTGGCTTGTGTTATGTGTTCACCCTGCACCGACCAGCTGTGGCAGGTGGACTAAGTCCCACAGCACAGACCCACAGGGCCACTCCCAAGTCTTGGGGCTGTTTCCGGAGAAGGGAAGCTTATTGTGAGCTGGGAATCTACCCCAATCTGTCTTGTGCAGTTGCCTCCAGCCTTGGATGGTGGGACTCAGAATGGATACCTGACTCAGACTGAGCCAGTAAGAAACCGTCTCTCAAAATTTTGAGTAGTAAGTGAGTGTAGAGCAAATCAACTTGAAACGTAATTTACATACAATGAAGCACATCCATCTTAAGTTCAATGAATTTTGACAAATATATGTACCCATGAAGTTACCACCATAATTAAGTTATAGAATATTTTAATTACCCCCAAAAGTTCCCTTTGCAGTACAATTCTTCACCACATACACAAGTAATCATGCATCTAGTTCCTGCCACTATAGATGAACTGGGCCTTTTCTAGAATTTTGTATAAATGGAATCCTACAGCATGCACTCCTATGTTTGGCTTCTATCATATGGCTTCACGCATACTGTGAAATGTATGCGTGTTGTTGCCTCTATCAGTAATTTGTAGAACACTCCGTTTTGATCACGAAGGAACAGCCCATCAATAGAGACGAATGGAGCCAAGATGCCAAGGGAAGTAGAGAGGGAAGACCAGGAAGTCTAGGAGGGATAGAGCGACCTTGGAGCCTGGTTCTAAAACAAAAGCTTTAAAAACAACTGCCACTATCAGGACATGTACAGCACCATTCCATTTATCAAAACAAAGGGAGCAAAACAAGCCCTTGTGCGAGTATATTTGTCTGGGCAAAGGCTGGAAAGATACACACCAGCAGGTTAATTGTGGTTATCTCTGGGTGGTGGGATTATGGATGTTTAAAAATATTATTTTTGCTTATCTAAATTTTTAATTTTCTGTCATCCACAAGGATTATTTTTACTTCAAAAAAATATTTTTATTTTCAAATGTGCAGCTTTTAAAATCAGGCTAGGAAAATTCTCAAATGCTTAACATTTTTAAATGATGTGAAATGCTCTGAGTTATACTTCAAGCCTTTATGTGGCAGTTCCAGCTCTGCTGCAGTTGTTAAAAATGCAAAAAACTTGTGAAACGGGATCATTTCTGACTGATGATTCACTCGGCCCAGTTTCGTTGAAGGCCCTCGTAAGTCCTCACCAAGTCTGACTGCTCTTTTTGTGGGCTAAAACCGTAACTCAACTGTCCTCCCATTCTTGAGCCTGAAAGCGAGTGGAAAAAGTGTGCTTCCCATCATCCTCAGGTTGTGAATTGGCAGAAACACGTGGGAACGAGATGGGCTCGGCTGAAAAAACACAGATTCCTGAGCTGCGCCCCAGACAAACTGGCCCAGAGTGTCTGGGGGTGGAGTTCAGAATATGACCTTGAAACAGCCCAGCTACACGGTTCTGGGACACACTAATCTTTGAGAGTCAATGTGTTTATTTGTGACCAAATAAGGCTCAGGCCCCGCACTGAAGAGGCCTCCCAGGACCCCCGCCTCTAATCAGCTGATCTCCACCTCCACTCTCAGGACCAGAGATAACAGTAGGAAGAAGAGAACATAACTGGTATTTAACTAGTGTTAATCCTGTTTTGTTTGAGATAACTATGTGTCCTTTGCTTTTGCATAAAAGCAAAATCTTTGAATTCACATGGTACAGTTTAGTTTAGTTTAGTTTTGTCTCTCTTGGAGTCTGAGCACTGCCCTTGAATCTTGGGGCTTCATGGTGTCCTTGATGTCTGTGGACTCCTTATGTCTATTCTATTATGCCCTGCTCAGGGGTGCCATTGTTTTTGCATTGCCTATCTCCTAGCTGACTCTGCTAATTTGATGACTGCTGTCCAGCCTGGACCTTCTCTGTCTGTGCCTATAATCCTCCTGTGCCCCACCCATCCACCCCTACTCAGTCTTTGTTCTGTACTGGTGACTGGGTTTATTTCTAGATGCCAGCCTGCTGACTGGGTCCCAAAAGGTGATGGGAATGAGACTGGCTGTAATGACTTAGGTCTCATGTGGGCTTACTACTCTGACTGGAGGAATTACCATCTTTTGCCATGTACAACGCATACTTTTTGCCCAAATATCTTAGCGAAAAATAAGGATGTGCATTATTATACAAGAGTAGTATGAAATCCCATGTATCATGTGAATTCAAAGATTAATGTGTCCCAGAACCGTGTAGCTGGGTTGTTTTAAGGTCATATTCTGAACCCCATCCCCAGACACTCTGGGCCAGTTTGTCTGGGGTGCAGCTCAGGAATCCGCGTTTTTCCAGCCACGCCCATCTCGTTCCCACGTGTTTCTGCCAATTCACAACCTGAGGATGATGGGAAGCACACTTTTCCCCACTCGCTTGCAGGCTCAAGGATGGGGAGGACAGTTGAGTTAAGGTTTTAGCCCACAAAGAGAGCAGTCAGACTTGGTGAGGACTTACGAGGGCCTTCAACGAAACTGGGCCGAGTGAATTCACATGCTGCATGGGATTTCGAACTAAAACATAGGTGCGCATTATACATGGCAAAGCACAGTATTCCTTCAACGGTGGAGGTTAAACCCATTGAATCTTATTGAGTCTCGGTGAAGTTGTCTTGAGTTAGTTGTTTTTTTTCTTTATGATTTTATTTATTTATTTTTAGACAGAGGGGAAGGGTGGGAGAAAGAGAGAAACAATGTGTGGTTGCCTCTTGCGCGCCCCCCACTGGGGACCTGACCCACAACCCAGGCATGTGCCCTAGACTGAGAATCGAACCGGCGACCCTTTAAACCACAGGCTGGCACTCAACCACTGAGCCATAACAGCCAGGGCTCAAGTTAGTCTTATAAAAGGATTTTCTGGGTGCTGCTTTATCTATACTTATCTTGTCCTTGTTTCTTTTTGAAGTTTTGACCAGTACATGCATTGATGTTATCTCCTAGAGTGGAAATGACCAGCAGAAAACCAATGATTCATTACTATAATGTTTACATCACATTTAATAGCCAAACAATATTTAGTATTTTTTAACAAGTAAGCTCAATCAAAACTCACTATTTCAGAATCAATAGCTTCTTTGACATCATAACAACACTTAAATGTGGTTAAAACTCAAATGCAGAAATTTGGTTGGTTGGAGAGCTTAATAAATTTTCAATTTCCTCAAATAGAATTACCAAGAGCAAAATTTAGTTGTTTTTTTCTACAGAAATATAGAGCACTAGAATTACTAATATTAGAGAGTTGTTAGAAAATTCAAAGCCCTACAATCCAACAGATTGTATTTTTCAAAGATGGCTACACAGGGAGAGGAGGGCATAAGGAACTAAATGGTAATGAAAAAATACAGTGAAGATAAAATTTTTTATGAGTTTAAAAAAGCCCTGCCTGGTGTGGCTCAGTGGATTGAGTGCTGGCCTGCAAATCAAAGGGGTGATGGTTGGATTCCCAGTCAGGGCACACGACCAGGTTGTGGGCCAGGTTCCCAGGAGGGGGCGCCCTGAGAGGCAACCACACATTTACATTTCCCTCTCTTTCTCCCTCCCTTCCCCTCTCTACAATAAATAAATAAATAAATAAATTTAAAAAAAAGATGGCTACACAATATCTCCCAACTCACAAGCTCTTCCGCGATGTGACCATGCCCCTGCCTCTGCAAGAGGTATTGTTAAAGTCCCCTCCCCTTAAATCTGGGCTGGCCTCCGTGACTTCTTGAACAACAGAATTTGGCAGAAGTAAAGCTCTGGGAATTTCAAGGACAGGTCATAGGAATCTTTGCACTTTCACCCAGTTTTCTTGAAGTGCTTGCTCTGGGGAACGTCAGCCACCAAGTGAGAAATCTGACTGCCTGAGACAGACAGGTTGTGAGGAAGCACAGGCTGGGCACGGAGAGAGATGGCGATGCTGCCCCGCCCCCAGTCAGTTCGGCCGTCCCAGCCCGGGTTCCAGACATGTGAGTAAAGTAGCCATCTTGATCATGAGCTAACAAGGAAACCTAGGCATCTTTTGGACAGTTTTCTTGTTACAGTTCTTCCTAGTTAGAGATTTGTGTCAAAGGACACCACCATTGGCGATTGTAGCCTTGAAGAGAGTCCTGCATCTCTGTGCGTGGCAAATTTTTTTTAGCTGAAGCATTTTTGTGTGTGTTCCCTGCCCCTTTAAGGGCCTCTAGGCTGAAGGTCTCCTGGTTGGCTTGATGGCAGGCGTTCCCACACATCCACAGCTGCTTGTCAGGGAGCTTCAGATGAAGATGGACATATGGGTTGGAAACTGCTAGCCAGCTTTCTACAACAGGGATCCACCCTTGTCATGGCCTGTCTAGGGTTCTCTGCTTTACCATCGGGCATTTTGAATTCTGCTAAAGCTCGAACTGCAAAGTAGAGAAAGAGCTAAGCAAAGGCCCAGAGGAGAGTTCGCTGGACTAGGAAGACCCCTGATACTCTAGCTGAGGTCATGGGGAAGCTGTCCTACAAATGCAGCTGAGCCGGGCCAGCCTCCTGCAGGACGGTTTTTAAGTTATTTCTTTCAGCCTTGTCTGACTTTAACTGTGAGGCTGTGCCTTGAGAATTCACTAGTGCCGCAAATGAATAAGAGGATAATTATTTCCTGATTCAGAAATAACCACAGAGGGTTCTGGTGTTTCTATTCCCACTGGTCTAACAGGCAACTTTGCAAAGTAAAAGCCTCTTTCTGGTTAAATTGCTGCTGGTTGACAAGGCTGGACACTTTCAGGGAGCAGTTTTGGGACTCTTATTAGTAGCTTCACTCTTTTTTTTTGTTAATTACATCCTTTAGTAACTTTTTTAAAAGATTTTTTTTTATTTTTAGAGAGGGAGAGGGAGAGAAACATCAATGTGCTGTTGCTTCTCATATGCGCCCCCCTACTGGAAACCTGACCTGCAACCCAGGCATGTGTCCCAACTGGGACTCGAACCAGTGACCCTTTGGTTTACAGGCTGGTGCTCCATCCACTGAGCCACACCAACCAGGGCAACATCCCTCAGTAACTTTTTGAGGCAGTAGGTGGGGATAAGGGATGAGCGCAGGCTTACTTTTTGTCTCAATGGGGAACGTTGTTGAAAAGACCATATGCACCCTTTGAAGGCCGTGCCAGGGCATCAGAGAACATACAAGAAAGCTCTGATTAAGCTTCAGTACTAGCTCCTAACAGTGTCTGCTGGGAGGACTGTACAACAGAGGCCATCTCTAGCCAGCAACTTCTTGGTTTGGGGACTCAGCTGCTTGGAAAGTCACGCAATAATGGAGGGAGAATGGGACTTCCTTTAACAGTCACCTAAAACCAAATAATTTACTTAAAATTGACATCCACAAGTGCTCACCTAAGGGCCTACTCCTTGCTCTATTCATTGAGACTTTGGTCACCACAAGGGAACACTTGTGAGCGAGACCAGTGGTGATGCTGCCTTGGTTTTCCAAGCCTCCATCAACAAAGACAACACTGCCTTTGAAAGGGCACCAGTGTAAATATTTAAACATAATCACATAGCAAGCACACTGCCCTTCAGAAACACAGCTTGCCTTTGAAAAGAAAAGCCTGCCTAGTAAACTTAAACATTCAGAGCAAAGAAATGATGTCACTTATGTCATGGTACACCATAGCAGACATAAGGCACTGCTTATACAAAAGCAACCAAGTGCCGCAAATAAAAAAGCAACTGAGTACCACAAATTAAACGGAAAACAGGTTGCTGATTCATCATATCCTAGATAAGAATTTTAAAGAGAGTTGCTGTTCGTGAGCACAATGAAACAATTGGAGAAACATAATGGAGAAAGTGTTGGCTACTTTTTTGTCCTTTTTCCCCCCTAAGTGGAGATAAATGGAAATTGTGGCCTTGGAAGAATCTGTAGGTTTCCTCTAAGAGCTTGCCTATTCTTCCTCCGCCCACCCCCGCTTAACCGGACTACCAGTTTGGCTCTCGTCTAAAGGAAGCGGGACAGGCCAGCTGGCCTAGGAGCCCAGCACCGGGGGGTTAACTAATCCCGAAGGTGATCTTGGCATCTTCCCCCTGAGACCCTTCCTGCCACTGTTCTGACCCTGGAAAGTAGGTGTCATGGGGAGACATACTAAGCTTCTGTAGAATATTTTAAAGACTATATATCAATAGTTAAAGATATTCAGAAATTTTATTGGTAAGCTATTTTCTAGTTCATAGTGAAATAGCAGCTATCTCTGCTATTTCATAATAAAATGAATATGCCTATTAAATATGCCTTTTATTTATAAGCACTCTTATAGGCGCTGAAAATTGAAAAAAATCATTAAAACACTTCTAATTTTCAATTGCTTTTAACATCAATAAGGGCAAATTCAATGCCCATGGAGGGTAAGCTTGTTAAATCTGTAAGTCTAGCAGAAGTATTTGTGGTTTACACTCCTCATACTCTAAAGTGTACAGTGTATGGATGAGTGAAGACATTGGTTCCTATGGAAGGCCTTGCTGAATCTAGACAACTGGTACCGTAAGGAAACGGAGAGAATCCCTACTACCCATCCCTAACCAAACACAGGGGAACCTCCTATGGCAATCACTGTAAAAAGTAGAAACATTCTCAAAGATGTGGGGTCTGCCGTAACAGGGCAATCACAGGACAACTGAGGCAACAGCCATAACATGGGAAGATGAACTAACTCACTGGGAACCCGAGCCACACAGCACAGGCCAGCCAGAAACTCTGCCGTGCCCCTCCCCACCCCACCAAAAAAAAACCCAGAAGGCAAGAAAAATTGAGCATATCTTAGAATCCAGCCCTGGCTGGTGTAGCTCAGTGGACTGAGCATGGGCCTGTGAACCAAAACCTCGCTGGTTCGATTCCCAGTCAGGGCATATGTCTAGATTGCTGGCTAGGTCCCCAGGAGGGGGTACGTGAGAGGCAACCACACAGTGTTGTTTCACTCCCCTTCTTTCTCCCTTTCTTCCCCTCTCTCTAAAAATAAATAATTAAAATCTTAAAAGAAAAAGTTTGTTTCTTTAAAAACAAGTCCAGAGAAAGAAGGTCTGTGAAAGGAGTCTGATAGTTCCTGTTTTTCAGCAGCAGAAACATTTCAAACTATTTTTAAAACTTCCTGTAATCTAAACATCTCATCTCTGTCTTCGTGACACAATCACTGTAACTCTTTATTATCCAACTTTTATACTTAGTAGTGGACAGGGAGATGCCATTTTATAATTTAGAGTGGTTTCCTTTATACAGTTTATGACTTCGCTTGCTTTTTGTGTTCGATACAGACAACTTTTGCTGAATTCATTTTTTTAAGACATAGTTTATTTCTGAAGAGTTTCCTTTTAGTGGAGGCTTTAATGACTGTCACATGGGGAAGGCTGGGGAGAAACAGATGCAGTGCTTTTTTAAAAAATCGAGGTCTTTTGCTCATATGCCATGTCATACATTGGAAAAAATAATGAATTTCATTTATGAATAGTTTAGGAGAAAAAAAAGAAGACCTAGACTTAATTAATAATGAGAATTTAGGCGTAGTATTTCTTTTCATATATCTTTCTCTAGGAAAAAACAAAAGTTACGCTAAGCGGAAACAGTCTGTTCATCCAAAAACATTAAATTATGTGGCTCCATAAAGCACTTTTCTTAATACTCAAAATTTAATATGTGTCCAGCTTCACCACTGTCTACTGAACAGTATGCATTCATTGTTTTTGCTTGTTAATATAAACAGCAATTTTTAGATTCCACTGTGATAATGAGACAAACTTAAACCTACCTACTTAAAAAACATTTACTTAAGTGCCAAGAGGTAAAATAAATGCAGACTGCTACATAGATGATTTATCTGCAAGCCTTTTGTTTGTTTTCCTTTGAACGAAGTGCTGATGGAAATAAAAGGGCTCTGAACTAGAAGCCTATCCCTGCTACACTTTACAGGTAAGACGGTTTCAGGAACCTTGGTCACCCAGCAGTTCCCTCAATTTGGATGTAGTGAGAGGAGCTGGGCAAATATTCCCGATGAAGGGCTTTTAGGTAGTTTCCAGAGATTAAATACAACTATTGTTCTTTTTTTTCTCTTGTTAGCAATTGTCCCCACATGGTCCCAGGAATGTAAGATGATCTTGCCATTGTTCTCTCTCTCTCTTTCTCTCTCTCTCTCATGAGAGGGAGTTTATTTCAGCCAAACTGATGACACGTGCCTCGGAGCAAGATCTCAGATGTCTCCCTCTTCCATTGTTCTCTTGGGAAAGAGGCATGATGGACATTTGAATCCTGAACTATTTTCTTACAGTAATAATAAACATATATATGGGTGCCAAACTGAAAGGGGGTAGGCTGTGGTAGCTTTGCGACGTACCAACCTGGCTAGGCTGAACTACGTTTTCCAGAATTCCCTCTCTGTACGTTTCTGGCTGGGGCAGACTGCAAGAGACAGTCTTACGCCAGGCCAGCCCGGCCTTGGGAGTGAAGCTGCAGCCGTTTCGTGGTTCACGTTATTGCTTGCCCTGTTGGCATGGGACCGCGACTGGACCTACCACTGCTCCACTTTCCCCCGAATCCTCCTCTGCTTTCCCATCTTCTGGGCTAGAGACATAGAAGAGGGGGCAACTTCTCAGGCAGGACACCTATACCATCCAGGCAGAGGAGTGAGAACTGACGTGGTTTCAGTCTGTCCGTGTGGGTTCTAATTCATGCTTGAAGGTTCCACCCGATACTTGCTTTTCTCCACTTTGCATCTATTTCCCCTTCTAGGCTACCTTGGAAGTTTTCAAGCTCTAAGATTAGGTGTGAAGACAGCAGCTTTACAGCGACTTCTTTTTAAAGAAGTTCCCATAGTCGTGTAAGATTAGGTATGACATATATTATACATGATACATACACATACACACGGTTAATGTTGGGTTCTGCCTCTGTAATTGAATCCTGACTGATTATACAGGGTCTGACACAAATAACGCCTCCTTTTTATTACAAAATCTTAAACATGTAATTTGTAATATAACAATATCATACTTAAGCACACCATATGGCATTTTAGGTGAAATATTCAAATGGAGACTATAAATTATTACACCCATATTATTATCCTACCAACCACACTCAAGCAGGCCTTACTTCCGCCAGATCCTGTATTATATTGATTTTATAGTTGGATAAATATATTATCTTCTCTGGGTTTGCACTTATAAAAACTTCATTATTCAGAATGGTATATTATAGATTGGTTATGTTAATTTTGTACTTACTAAAATCAAACTCAATATCTGAATTTTGAAGAACAATAAATTTGATTGGATTAATAGCTTGTCCACATCTTTCAGCTTTTTGCAATTGCCTAACTTATAAAATTGCTATGTGACAAAGTGAAAAGAGATAATAGACACATCCTTCCTAGAAATATGGAGGTAAATGTCAGAAGAGATCACTTTAACCAGCTAAGTGGCTGCCTATGAGTGGCAAGAAGTAATGATGAAATGGAGAGGACTTCCGCCAAGATGGAGGCATAGGTGGAAACACTGTGCCTTCTCCCACAACCAAGTTTGAACACAACAAAGGTTTGGAGAACTAGGATATACCCAAAGACCAGAAAACGGAATTATACAGAAGTCCGACAACTACGAACCATTCAACGGGGACGGTAAGAGAGGCAGAGCCAGCAGCGGAGCTGGGTCGGGCAGGACAGATCCCCCGACCTAGGCGCGCAGGCAGCCCTGAACCAGTCGGGGTGTGGGGCAGACTGACCTCAGTCGCACATTCACGCACAGTGAGACGGACCACACAGGCCCCAGGGGGTGAAACCAGTGGTGGAGGGCTGATGGCGGTGGCACACTCACGTCCAGTGGAATGAAACTCGTGGGCCTGGTGACGGTGGTGGCTGCGGTGCCGGGGCCACGGCGGCAGGCGGCAGACGGGAAGCCATAGTCCCTCTTTGACCCCGCCCCCACATACAACGTCACAACCCAGCAACTTAGTTGCCCTGTTCTAGTGAACACTTTAGGGCTCTGATCCTGCTACGGAACAGGCACGAACAGCCCAAAAGATAGTGCAAGAAGAACTCAAAGTCCCAGAGCCAATAACTCTAAGCGACCGAGAAATTGCCAGACTCTCAGAAGCACAATTCAAGACACTATTTATCAGGATGCTCACAGAACTGGTAGATTATAGTCAAAAATTAGAGGAACATATGAAGGCTAAACTAATTGAAATGAAGGGAGATGCATGGGAAACCAATAGTGATGGAAAGGAAACTGGGACTCACATCAATGGAATGGACCAGAAGGAAGAACAAAACATCCAACCAGAAAGGAATGAAGAAATGAGAATTCAAAAAAATGAGGAGAGGCTTAGGAACCTCCAGGACATCTTTAAACGTTCCAACATCCGGATTATAGGGGTACCAGAAGGGGAAAAGAAACAGCCACGAGTGGAAAATGTATTTGAACAAATAATAAAGGAGAACTTCCCCAATCTGACAAAGGAAATAGACTTCCAGGAAATCCAGGAAGCTCAGAGAGTGCCAAAGAAGTTGGACCCAAGAAGGAACACACCAAAGCACATCATAATTACACTAGCCAAGATGAAAATGAAGGAGAGAATCCTAGAAGCAGCAAGAGATAAGGGGACAGTCACCTACAAAGGAGTACCCATCAGACTGTCAGCGGATTTCTCAAAAGAGACCTTACAGGCAAGAAGGGGCTGGAAAGAAGTATTCCAAGTCATGAAATCCAAAGACCTACAGCCAAGATTGCTTTATCCAGCAAAACTTTCATTTAGAATGGAAGGACAGATAAAGTGCTTCTCAGATAAG